>NC_052323.1:300000-600000 GCF_016432855.1 Salvelinus namaycush
CAACTGTAAACTTTGGTGGAGGAGGAATAATGGTATGTGGCAGTTTTTCATGGTTCGGACTTGGTCCCACTGCAAGCCAGGCCTAATCGCCCAACATCCGTGCCCGACCTCACTAATGCTCTTGTGACTGAATGGAAGCAAGTCCCCACAGCAATGTTCCAACATCTAGTGGAAAACCTTCCCAGAAGAGTGGATGCTGTTATAGCAGCAAAGTGGGGGACCAAATCCATGTCCATGATTTTGGAATGAGATGTTCGACGGGCACTTGTCCACATACTTTTGGTCATGTGGTGTACCTTAATAGAAAGTGACTCAAGTAAAAGTCTCCCAGTAAAATATTACTTGAGTAAAAGTCTAAACGGATTTGGGTTTTAAAATAGGCTTAGTTAAGTATAACAAGTAAATGTATAAATAATAAAAAAAATCCTTATACTAAGCAAACCAGAACGCACAATTGTCTTGTTATTATTTTACATTTATGGATAGCCAGGGGCACAGTCCAACACTTTGACATAATTTATGGTCCCGTGTGGCTCAGTTGGTAGAGCATGACGCTTGCAACGCCAGGGTTGTGGGTTCAATTCCCACGGGGGGACCAGGGTTCAATTCCCACGGGGGGGACCAGGATGAATATGTATGAACTTTCCAATTTGTAAGTCGCTCTGGATAAGAGCGTCTGCTAAATGACTTAAATGTAAATTTACAAACGAAGCGTTTTTGTTTAGTAAGATCAGAGGCAGTAGGGATGACCAGTGATCGTGTAGTAGGCTATTCTAAATTATTTAATTTGTTTCTGAACAAACTTTGGTAAATGTATTACAATTCATCAGGGGTGTTGCAGCTCCTCCAGAACCCTTCTCGCAGGTTGCAACGAGAGGGAGAGAGATCGTAGAAAGTGAATCTCATTCTAGTTCTGTGAGAGATACAGGCGGGTTTCTCACGCAGCCTTGCTTTGATCTCAAACATAGATTGCAAAATTGCACAAACCCTAAACCCGTCTCGGCTCAACCCGAATCAACTCAGAATATCAGGCCAGGGCTGAAATTCAACTTTTTCACATTAACAAAGAGAATTAACAAAGAGTCAACTCGAAGGAACTTTGATCGATTTTATTATAATTTTTACATTGCAAAAAGTTTACATTATTTTTCATGCCACGAGAGGTACTGGATACGGCCAAATCGGTTACGGTGTTGTGCCGAAAACCTCCCGCAGGCCATAACCCCCCCTTCTAATTTCCTTAATTTTGTGGTTAGAGTCAAACACTTTCTATAGAACAAACTTCACGTCAGGATAGGCAACCGAAATTAATAATACATGTATGTGTGTTATATTAAACATAGAGGTGGGAGTGATATGTTGGTAAGCAATACACATTTCAGAAAAACTTTGGTTGAATTAGTATCCTTACATTTTCAAAGATACTTGTCGAATAAGACATGGGAGAGATGACGAATTTTGGCAAAGAGATTTATTTATAGACTAATACAAAATCAGTAGCGGATTTAAGTACGGGCGACATGGGCAGACACCCATCCCGCGGCATCTTGCCGGGGACGACACCGGGCGCCCCTGGGTGCCAACGCCGACGGGAGGGGTTCGCCCAGGGCGCCGTACAAGCTAGAACAGCCACATACACTTGAAACAAATAGCCAAATCGAAAACTGCAGACAAAAATGCTTTCTGCTACTAAGATCAGTGACATGTAGGCTAAACTGACAACGGAGTGAAGAGCAGAAATCTCAACTAGCAAGACGCAGCAATGAAGAACGCGAAGGGGGGAGAATTCTGTCAAGGGGGAGATTTTCGGCACAACATCGGAACGAAACAGTCCAAAACAGAGAGGTGCCAGATCATGTGCTGTATATTGAGGCTTTGTACCGAAGCCCTACTTCAGTAATATATAGTATTTGGTTCTATTCCACACTCCTAAACACAAGGTGGCAGTGTTCAAAATCAGGACCTATACTTCTGCACCAGCCAATGGTCTTTACGAAGGAGTGCTACCGGCTTCGTTCTTCCTTTTTTCGTCTGGATCAGGCCGTCACAATGGTATGAAACTTCACCATGAATACGTTTAAAACATCTACTGTAATCTTTGAAATATACATGCACTTGCTACGTTCTAAAGTACCTAATGTGTGAACGCAATAGTTAGGGACACATATAGCCCATTATTAGTGATTGTATCTATATATCCCAATATAGTTGCCCATAACAAAACTCGAGCGAATGATTATTTACATCGATGATATCGCTAGCTACATGAAACATGAAATTGCCCATATTATTGTATTTTTGGCAACACAATTAAGTTGGTATTGCCATTTTAGATGTGCGTCATTGCTAAGTACTTGTTAACGTTTTTAAACGTAGCAAATGTACTATAGGCTGGTCTTCAAGTAGCTAAGTGGTACGCGTTAAAGGAGACAATGGTGTCTCTACGTTACCTTATAGAGCCAGCCGGTCACCAAAGCGATTGTTGGTAGACTTGATTATACAACTTTGTGGCAGAAAGTATGCACATGTAACTAGTATTTTGAACAAAAATGCCACATAGATGGGAAAAGGCTCTTGTCTGGGTAGTAGCTCCTTAGGTTAAATGGTAGTGACCGGACCACCATACTGTATATTTGTTGTGAAGCCCAGTGTTCAGTGAATAAATACGAATGCAGAGGTACTGTAAATGACAATGTACCATACTACTGCACTGTCGGTGTACATGTTTCTAAATGAATGTTTGTGTGATTCAGGTGAACGTACCAAAGACGCGCAGGACCTACTGTAAGAAGTGCAAGAGGCACCAGCTTCACAAAGTTACCCAGTACAAGAAGGGAAAGGATTCCCTCTATGCCCAGGGTGAGTTTGTCTCAAAATGAGCATTGGCAGGTAGCATGGGCCGCAATGTGTTCCAAGATAAATAATTGATATCTGTGTTTTAGGTAAGAGGAGATATGACAGAAAGCAGTCTGGTTACGGTGGACAGACCAAGCCTATTTTCCGCAAAAAGGTGAGTTTGCGAAGCTTTGTGTGTACTGGAAACGTTGCCAAAGGGTACCTTATCAGTTAACACTTTTCCTTGAGTAACCCCAACAGTACTGTTGTGTTGTCGTGGACAACCACAAGTGTGGGTCTGGGCCATCCTAACTGTACTTTGGTGGTTACTCAAGGAAAGGAATTGAACCACTGGTATAAGGTACCCTACAATGTATCCAATAATGTATACTACAAATGTAGACTGTGCCGGCCATTGTCAGCGAGCCTTGGCCTGTAGTGACTTTGTCCTTTCCTAAAGTGTCTGCTAGAGATAATTGAGATGGTTTGAGGCCCTGCTGTTTCTCCTCCATGGCAAGGTTATAGGCAAACCTCAGACAACTTAATGAATGCTTCTGTTTTTTCCTTTACTTTTACACATACACTACCGTTCAAAGTTTGGAAAGAAAAGCAAAAAATGTTGTCCATTTAAAATAACATAAAATTGATCCGAAATACAGTGTAGACATAGTTAATGTTGTAAATGACTATTGTAGCTGGAAATGGCAGATTATTTTTTATTATAATGGAATATCTACATAGGTGTACAAGAGGCCCATTATCAGCAACCATCACTCCTTAATATTTTCCTTTTATTGGCCAGTCTGAGATATGGCTTGTTCTTTGCAACTCTGCCAAGAAGGTCAGCATCCCGGAGTCGCCTCTTCACTGTTGATGTTGAGACTGGTGTTTTGCGGGTACTATTTAATGAACCTCTTAGTGCGTAAATCCCTCTAGTGGGGATTTTAGACAACATCCGGTGAAATCGGAACACGCCAAATTCAAAATACAAAATCGTAATATTAAACATTCATGAAAATACAAGGGTCCTACATAATTTAAAAGCTTAACTTCTTGTTAATCCAGCCGCTTTGTCAGATTTCAAAAAGGCTTTACGGCGAAAGCATATCATGCGATTATCTGAGGACAGCGCCCGCATACAAAAGCATTACAAACATTTTCCAAACAAGCAGAGGCGTCACGAAAGTCAGAAATAGCGATAAAATAAATCACTGACCTTTGAAGATCTTCCTCTGTTTGCAATTCCAAGGGTCCCAGCTACATAACAAATGGTCCTTTTGTTCGAAAAACTCCTTCTTTATATCGACAAAAAGTCAGTTTAGTTGGCGCGCTTGATTCAGTAATCCACCTGTTTCCCTCGTTCAAAATGCATACAAATGAATCTCAAAAGTTACCAATAAACAAGTCAAACAACGTTTCTAATCAATCCTCAGGTACGCTAATATGTAAATAAACGATAAAATTTAAGACGGAGAATAGTATGTTCATTACCGGAGATAAATAACAAAGTGTTCTCATCCACGGGCGTCACAATACTACAGCCAAAATGGGAGCCACCTAGAAAAACAACAAATTTTAGCTAATTTTTCAAAAAAACAAGCCTGAAACTCTTTCTAAAGACTTCACATCTAGTAGAACCCCTAGGAACTGCAATCTAGGAGGTATTCCTTTGATTTTCCCATAAACAAGGATTTGGATGGGCAGACATCTCAAAAAAAAGATCGGGGTGGATTCTCCTCGGGTTTTCTCCTGCCATATCAGTTCTGTTATACTCACAGACATTATTTTAACAGTTTTGGAAACTTCAGAGTGTTTTCTATCCAATACTAATAATACTAATATGCATATATTAGTATCTGGGACTGAGTAGGAGGCAGTTCACTCTGGGCATGCTATTCATCCAAAAGTGAAAATGCTGCCCCCTATCCCAAACAAGTTAACAATGTCTACACTGTATTTCTGATCAATTTGATGGCATTTTAATGGACAAAAACGTGCTATTCTTTCAAAAACAAGGGCATTTCTGAGTGACTCCAAACTTTTGAACGGTAGTGTACTTATACAGTATTGTCTGAACCTTTTTACAGCTTTTTAAAAAACTGTTTGTGGGTACTACTTTAAGTGTACACTCGCACACTCCCCCTCATGGATTTTAATGGAATGGACACTTCACCAATCTGATGGTTTTAAATGCATGACGGGGAGTGAACGAGTACACATTTAAGGGTAGAGAATCAAAATGCAGCCACTGCCATGTCATGTGTGCATGAATCCTGGATTATTTTCTAAATTTGTTACATGGATTCTCTCCTCAGGCTAAGACTACAAAGAAGATTGTGTTAAGGCTGGAGTGCGTGGAGCCCAACTGCAGGGCCAAGAGAATGGTGCCCATCAAGAGATGCAAACACTTTGAGCTGGGAGGTGACAAGAAGAGAAAGGTAAGCAAGCACAATCTCTCATTCCAACTAAGTACTGAAACACTGCTTTTCCTGGCCTATGTTTATTCTTCTTCCGGAAAGGGTTGTGTATTTGTTCCAGAACCATAAATAGCAACGTATATGGTTTGTGGACGTCTAAATTAAGTTTATTGTTAGTCAGTGACATTTGACACGTGGTTCAGCTATTGATGCACGTCTTTGCTCATTCACTTTACATCGTTCCTCTGTATAAGGTTTAGTAAATTCCAAACATACATGCTTCCTCAGAAGTCTTTGTGGTTAAGATACTGCCTAGAGAGAAATTGGCAATAGCACTCTGAAGGCCTTCACTGGCCAAACGTGTGCTTACTCTGGAATGGTTTGCCTTTTAGATATGCCTTAAAGAATGTTTTAATTAATTTAGCCTAGATTTGTCAGATTTAAAGATGATTGGATTCGGAAGCAGTGTTTGTATTTTTCATTTTGGAAAGGTGAACGTGAATGATTAATTGTGCTGTTTGAATATCTATGAGCTGCCTTGTAAAACATTTTCATTTTCTCCTTTCAGGGCCAGGTCATCCAGTTCTAGGCTGTGGCTCAATTCGTTGGGTGGACTTTTTTCACTTTTTTCAATAAATGTATTGAAATTGTACCCGCTGCAATCTCTCCTTAACTGTATCTTAGTGGTTCAAATGTGGCAATTAAAGATGGTGTGTATATAGATTAGGGGTAGACCGATTTAATTAGGGCCGATTTTAAGTTCTCATAACAATCGGTAATCTGCATTTTTGGATGCCGATTATGGCAGATTACATTGCACTCCACGAGGAGAATGCGTGGCAGGCTGACCACCTGTTACGCGAGGGCAGCAAGGAGCCGCGGTAAGTTTCTAGCTAGCATTAAACTCCTTATGCGCTGTCTTACCCCATCCGAACCCAAGATATTAAGTAAAACAGTTTGTTTTAAAGCTATACAGTCATTTTGATATGGATGGTCAGTCCTTGCGTCCATATCCTGGAATTTTGGGTGATTACATTTCTCTAGCCCATCCCCAAGTTTGGCAGGGTGACAATGTTTTGAGATTTGAATTCCAGATTCATATCAAGACACTGTTGTACCAAAGTAAGACATGTTATTTCAATCCGGTAAACTTGTTACAGTACTGCTGTTATTTGATATCTGAACATTCAGGTGTTAGCCAGCTAGCAAATCTCCCTTTTGTGACCAGAACAATTGGAATACAGAACATGGACAATTTACTAACTCATTCCATACTTAATTTTTTATTTACTTTATTTTACATTTAAAGTAGCTTTTAAAAAAAAAAAAAAAAAAAAAACTCAGGACTTGAGGTTCAATCTTTCTAGGGCAGGGATGCCAACAAATAACCTATTCAAGAGGGCGTATACATGTCTCTTTAGCAAGTAAACACCATCTAGAATTACAACATAAAAAGGCAATGTAACTTTAGCTGCGTTTACACAGGCACCCCGATTCTGATATTTTCTCAATTGGCCAATTGGATCAGCTCTGAAAAAGATCTGTGATGACCAATTAGTTGGGAAATGGAACAGTTAGGCTGCTTATGTAAACGCAGCCTTTCTGTGCCTGTGAGTTAGTGCTGAGCCAGGGCCCATATGCTTGTCTGCTAGCAAGATCATACTAAAGAACTGAGTTGTGTGTTTGACATGTCTTTCCATAATTGCCATTGGGTCTTGAAGTCACCCTTGATGGGAATGACAGTTGACAGTGCTGTGCCAGAAGGGTTGACAACCACTACCAGTTTGCTGAGGGTTAGGACCCCTAGCTCCTTGTAGCTGGGCAGGACCAGATCTTCCAGCTAGGCACTGTGGGAAGGGTGTGGGGGAAGCCATTGGGACCGCCATCTGCTTGTTCATCACTGCCAGAGCCAACCGGCTGCCAGACAAGAATCTCTCCCACACCTGATTTTTTAAATGTATATATATATATATAATGATGTGAACTCTAGGCAGTGGTGTAAAAGTACCCAATTGTCATACTTGAGTAAAAGTATAGATACCTTAATAGAAAGTTACTCAAGTAAGTCACCCAGTAAAATACTACTTGATTAAAAGTCTAAAAGTATTTGGTTCTAAATATACTTAAGTATCAAAAGAAAGTATGAACAATTTCAAATTCCTTCTATTAAGCAAGGCAGGCGGGACCATTTTCTTGTTTTTAAAATGTATGTATAGCCAGGGGTACACTCCAACACTCAGACATCATTTACAAAATATGCATTTGTTTAGTGAGCCCGCCAGATCAGAGGCAGTAGGGATGACCATGTGTTGTCTCGATAAATCCGTGATTTGGACCATTTTCCTGTCCTGCTAAGCATTCCAAATGTAACGAGTACTTTTGGGTGTCAGGAAAAAATGTATGGAGTAAAAAGTACATTATTTTCTTAAGGAATGTAGTAAAGTAAAAATTGTCAAAAATGAGTAAAAAGTACATTATTTTCTTAAGGAATGTAGTAAAGTAAAAATTGTCAAAAATATAAATAGTGAAGTACAGATACCAAAAAAATAGTTAATAGTACTGACTGTAGGGAACTTGCACAATAAAAGCTACAAAGCCACTGAATGCAACTGTTGCATTTGTAAATTTTACAGTGTCATATTGCCAGTAGATGGCAGTATCATATTGCCAGTAGATGGCAATATATACAAAGACATCGCTTGAATGTTTGATGTGGCTACGCTACAGGTTAATGCCTTATGGTTGAATGCATGATATTACACTGAACAAAACAATTTGTAAACATGTAAAGTATTGGTCCCATGAGCTGAACTTAAAGACCCCATAAATGTTCCATATGCACAAAGTGTCTCTCATTCTGTGCACAAATGTTTACATCCCTTTTACTGAGCATTTCTCCTTTTCCAAGATAATCCATCTACTTGGTAAACAGCATGATCATTACACAGGCATACCTTGTACTGGGGACAAAAGACCACTCAGTTTTGTCACACAACACAATGCTACAGATGTTTTGAGGGAGAGTACAATTTGCATGCTGTCTGCAGGAATGTCCACCAGAGCTGTTTGGCACCAGATCATTTAATGTTCATTCCTCTACCATAAGCTGCCTCCAGCATCGTTTTAGAGAGTGACAGTACGTCCAACTGGCCTTAACTGTGGACTATGTGTAACAATGCCAGCCCAGGAACACCACATCTGGCTTCTTCACCTCTGTTATCGTCTGTGACCAGCCACCTGGACAGCTGACAACTGGGATTGCACAACCGATGAATTTCTGCACAAACTGTCAGAAACCGTCTCAGGAAAGCTCATTTGCATGCTCATCGTCCTCACCAGGGTCTTGACCTGACTGCAGTTCGGCATTGTAACCGACTTCAGTGGGCAAATGCTCGCCTTCGATGGCAACTGGCACGCTGGAGAAGTGTGCTCTTCACAGATGAATCCTGGTTTCAACTATACTGGGCAGATGGCAGACGTGTGTGTGAGTGGTTTGCTGATGTCAACATTGTGAACAGAGTGCCCCATGGTGGCGGTGGGCTTATGTTATGGGCAGGCATAAGGTACAGACAACGAACACAATTGCATTTTATTGAGATCCTGAGTCTTATTGTCGTGCCATTCATCCCCTGCCATCACCTCATGTTTCACCATGATAATGCATGGCCCCATGTTGCAAGGATCTGTAAACAATTCCTGGAAGGTGAAAATGTCCCAGTTCTTCCGTGGCCTACATACTCAGACATGTCACCCATTGAGCATGTTTGGGATGCTCTGGATTGACAATGTGTTCCAGTTCCCAACCATATCAGCAACCTCGCACATCCATTGAAGAGGAGTGGGATATGAGTGGGATACGAGTGGCGCAGCGGTCTAAGGCACTGCATCTCAGTGCTAGAGGCATCACTACAGACACCCTGGTTCGATTCCAGGCTGTATCACAACCAGCAGTGGTTGGGCGCACAATTGGCCCAGCGTCGTCCGGGTTTGGCCGGTGTAGGCCGTCATTGTAAATAAGAATTTATTCTTAACTGACTTGCCTAGTTAAATAAAGGTAAATATATACATATCTTTTTTTAAATACTCATTCCAGGGTTTTTCTTTATTTTTACTATATTGTGGAATAATAGTGAAGACATCAAAACTATGAAATAACACATGGAATCCTGTACTAACCCAAAAAGTGTTAAACAAATCAAAATATATTTTATATTTGAGGTTCTTCAAAGTAGCCACCCTTTGATGCAATTACTATGGTCCCGTGTCACAGTCGACCGTGCACATGTATCTCTCCCAATGCAGCCAACTTATTTTAGGCTTGAGTGCGAGACCCTCCCATTAGGCAAGATCAGACGGCACGCACTGAATTTGGAGCAGCATTTTGGAAATTGGCTGCAGCCCTCAGGAGCCCCTGATTGGCTACTACACCGCTGGCGGTGCCCCAGCCATCAGCTCATAGCCATTTGCTGCAGCCATTGCTCCACCTCATTCCCACTTTTCCCGAAGTTCACTGGGATTATCCAATTGTGAAACATTAATAAAAATGAATCTTCCAATAAACTATTGTATGGTTTAAAAATATATACTACAAACACAACCATTAAAGAGGCAGAAACTCAATTTCGAGGCTCTTGTAACGATGTGTGCTGAGATTCGGGGAGTTAGTGTTTTAATAAATAAATGAAACGTAATATAAAACAAGAAACACGAACAACTCACAGACAGGAAACAGAAACAATGACGCCTGGGGAAGGAACCAAAGGGAGTGACATATATAGGGCAGGTATTCAAGGAAGTAATGGCATCTAGGTGAGTGATGACGCGCAGGTGCATGTAACAATGGGGACAGGTGTGCGCCATAATGAGCAGCCTGGTGTACTACAGGCCGGAGAGGGAGCACACGTGACAGTACCCCCTCCCCGACGCGCGGCTCCGGCTTTTTATTTTTTAAATTTTTATTTCACCTTTATTTAACCAGGTAGGCAAGTTGAGAAAAAAGTTCTAATTTACAACTGCGACCTGGCCAAGATAAAGCAAAGCAGTTCGAAACGTACAACAACACAGAGTTACACATGGAGTAAAACAAACATACATTCAATAATACAGTAGAAAAATAAGTCTATATACAATGTGAGCAAATGAGGTGAGATAACGGAGGTAAAGGCAAAAAAAAGGCCATGGTGGCGAAGTAAATACAATAAAGCAAGTAAAAACACTGGAATGGTACATTTGCAGTGGAAGAATTTGCAAAGTAGAAATAGAAATAATGGGGTGCAAAGGAGCAAAATAAATACAGTAGGGGGAGAGGTAGTTGTTTGGGCTAAATTATAGATGGGCTATGTACAGGTGCAGTAATCTGTGAGCTGCTCTGACAGCTTAAAGCTAGTGAGGGAGATAAGTGTTTCCAGTTTCAGAGATTTTTGTAGTTCGTTCCAGTCATTGGCAGCAGAGAACTGGAAGGAGAGGCGGCCAAAGGAAGAATTGGTTTTGGGGGTGACCAGAGAGATATACCTGCTGGAGCGCATGCTACAGGTGGGTGCTGCTATGGTGACCAGTGAGGTGAGGTGAGATAAGGGGGGACTTTACCTAGCAGGGTCTTGTAGATGACCTGGAGCCAGTGGGTTTGGCGACGAGTATGAAGCAAGGGCCAGCCAACGAGAGCGTACAGGTCGCAGTGGTGGGTAGTATATGGGGCTTTGGTGACAAAACGGATGGCACTGTGATAGACTGCATCCAATTTATTGAGTAGGGTATTGGAGGTTAATTTGTAAATGACATCGCCGAAGTCGAGGATCAGTAGGATGGTCAGTTTTACAAGGGTATGTTTGGCAGCCTGAGTGAAGGATGCTTTGTTGCGAAATAGGAAGCCAATTCTAGATTTACCTTTGGACTGGAGATGTTTGATGTGAGTCTGGAATGAGAGTTTACAGTCTAACCAGACCCCTAGGTATTTGTAGTTGTCCACATATTCTAAGTCAGCACCGTCCAGAGTAGTGATGTTGGACGGACTGGCAGGTGCAGGCAGCGATCGGTTGAAGAGCATGCATTTAGTTTTACTTGTATTTAAGAGCAATTGGAAGCCACGGCGGCAGGATGCTGACCAAAATGACGAACCCGGGGATCAGGAGCGGACCGGTCACCTCTGCTGAGGCGCTGGAAACCTGTCAGTCCGGCTGAGACGCGGAAGCATGGCGACCTAGAACGCTGGAGAGAGAGCATATGTGACGGTACCCCCTCCCCGGCGTGTTCGGCTCCAGCCGCAGGACGCCAACCCAAGGGACGATCCAGGGGAACATGAGTGGATCGGTCACCCCTGCTGATGCGCGGGAACCTGACGCCGGCTGGGACGCAGGAACCTGACAGACCGGCTGAAGTAGGAGAGCCTGACGAGCCGGCTGAGGCAGGGGAGCCTGGCGGTCTGGCTGAGGAGCGAAAGCCTGTAGCGGCTCCCGGACTCGACGTCATTCCATCTGACACAAAAATAAAGAAAAAACACTCCCTGATGCTTCCCATAGGTGAGGCGTCATTCTGCACATATGACAGCTCTGTATGCTGCAGGTTTCCTCCAGATTTTCAGTAAACAGAGGGAAACATTTCCCTGGTTTCCTGCAGCTCATCTGTCAATCTCAACCCCAAGGTTAGCGGCTTAAAAGCCCCCCCATAACTGATGGTGCCTGGAGGTCACAGAGAGACAATATTTGTAACCAGATTTCTAAAACTCAACAGAGCCTGTTGAGAAGGGAGGAGTGGAGAGAAGACACTCTTCAGCAATCATTTCAGCCGTCCGGCTCCCTGTCCCTGTGGCTGAGGTTTCAATCATTCCGCTAGATTTACTCTCTCGGTTGAAGCCCCCCAACCCCCCCCCCCACCCCTCCAAGAAACAATCGTGCCTTTCAGGCTTTCAACATTGGCCAGGTGCCCCGGACGAAAATAACTAAACAAACAGACGATGCTGAGAGGAGTTGACAAGCCGCAAGCAGCTCCTGGTCTATGGACTCTCAAAGAATCACACTGAAGTTTCAGACAATAATACAGTCCAGAGTGTGATCAGTCCTCCAAGTGGGAAGGGAGGATCGTTACTGAGAATTTTTGTAAAATGTTGGAAAAGTAGATAATAGACTAAAGGAAAACCCTCCATTGAGCAACCTACACTCTTAGAAAAAAGGGGTTCCAAAAGGGTTCTTTGGCTGTTCCCACAGGAGAACCCTTTGTGGTTTCCAGGTAGAACCCTTTTTGGTTCCGGGTAGAAACCTCTGTGGAAAGAGTTCTACATGGAACCGAAAAAGTTTCTACATGGAACCAAAAGGGTTCTTTCTACCTGGAATCAAAACGGGTTCTTCAAAGGTTTCTCCTATGGGAACAGCCGAAGAACACTTTAAGGTTTTAAACAGCCCATTTTTTTCTAGGAGTGTGCTTTAAAATGTGCATGATTGCGAACATCCATTTTAAAAAGCATATAAGTGCACACTATTCTGCACACTACAGTAGCCTACATAGAAAATCCATATGGTTTCATTCTCACTAATCCCCCTCACTGATTCTGCATTTCTATAATTTTGTAATCTGAGAGAAATTAATTTACACAGAACAAAAGTATGAATGCAACATGTAAAGTGTTGGTCCCATGTTTCATGAGCTGAAATAAAAAATCCCAGAAATGTTCCAAATGCACAAAAAAATCTTATTTCTGAAATTTGTTTACATCCCTGTTAGTGAGCATTTTTTCCTTGCCAAGTGTGGCATATCAAAAAGCTGATTCTTATTTTATTTAACTAGGCAAGTCAGTTAAGAATAAATTCTTATTTTTAATGACAGCCTAGGAACAGTGGGTTAACTGCCTTGTTCAGGGGTAGAACAACATATTTTTACCTTGTCAGCTCAGGGATTCGATCTTGCAACCTTTCAGTTACTAGTCCAACGCTCTAACCACTTGCCTACCCTGCCACCCCAGCATGAGCATTACACAGGTGCACCTTGTGCTTGGGGACAATAAAAGTCCACTTTATAATGTGCAGTTTTGTCACACAACACAATGCCACAGATGTGTCAAATTTTGAGGGATCATGCCTCCCGAGTGGCGCAGTGGTCTAAGGCACTGCATCGCAGTGCTAGCTGTGCCACTAGACATTCTGGGTTTGGTTCCAGGCTCTGTCGCAGCCGACCGTGACCGGGAGACCCATGGTTGGATTATCTTGGCGCACAATTGGCCCAGCGTCATCCGGATTAGGGGAGGGTTTGGCTGGCAGGGATATCCTTGTCCCATCATGCACAAGCGACTCCTGTGGCGGGCCTGGCACAATAGTAATAAAAACGTTTTGAGGGAGCATGCTGACTGCAGGAATATCCACCAGAGCTGTTGCCAAATAATTTAATGTACATTTCTCTACCATAAACTGCCTCCAATGTCGTTTTATAGAATTTGGCAGTACGTCCAACCGGTCTCACAACTGCAGACCACGCGTGAACACGCCAGCCCAGGAAATCCACATGTGGCTTCTTCACCTGTGGGATCGTCTGAGGGGTGGTTGGGGTGGTGCTGAGGAGTAATTCTGTCTGTAATAAAGCCCTTTTGTGGGGAAAAACTATTTCTGATTGACTGGGCCTGGCTCCCCAGTGGGTGGGCCTGGCTGCCAAATGGGTGGGCCTATGCCTTCCCAGGTCGCACCCATGGCTGCACCTCTGCCCAGTCTTGTGAAATCCACAGATTAGGGCCAAATTTATTTATTTCAATTGACTGATTTCGTCAGTAAAATCTTTGCAATTGTTGAATGTTCAGTTTATATTTTTGTTCAGTATATGTGCTTCACGGTTTACATGGAATGGTTATAGGCATTTGTTCCCACTACTCTTCCGCTCTTTGTGTGAGATCATGAAAGAAGCAGAATTGGCACCATGGCAAATCCTTCAATGTTGTGGAAAAGAATCACCAAAATGACTGCCAGGCCCCTCACATGATGAAAGTGAGGGAGAGAGCAGAGTATAGAACATTGAGTGGAATATGTCTGTTTTCAGTTGAATCCCAATAAGGAGAGTAGGTCATGGTATAGACAACAAAACCCACATAATGTAAAAACTCTCCACATAACAAATCAGAAACGGATTCTATGTGGAAAACACATCTATCATGATATGTAAATTCACAATATTATCAAGAACTCAACGGAACCATCCTCAGAAAATCCCTTTGATTAAACACCTTAATGGCCAGCTAGTTGAGGTAATTGAATGACCTCAATTACCTCGACTAACCTGTGCCCCCGCACATTGACTCTGTACCGGTACCCCCTGTATATAGCATCGCAACTGTTATTTTATTGTGGCGCTTTAATTATTAATTATTTTTCTATTTTCTTCAATTTAATTTTTATTTATTTATTGTTTATTTCAGTTTATTTTAGTAAATACTTTCTTTAAACTATCAAAATAAAGAAAGTCGCACACTCCATGTATAAACTCCCAGCAATTTAATGGGTATTTACCAACGTTTCGCATCACTGTGCCTTCCTCAGGGTAATGTCATGAATACTTGAACCAGGTTATGTAGACAAACAGTGCAATTAGTGCAACCAATGACAATGATTAAGTTAATTGAAAGGAATTAGTGAAACTGTTAAAAAAAATAGTTTATAGCATATTACATATATTACGCTATTGTTATCATATAGAAACATAATTGAATACTGTACATCATATTAGCATCAACATACATTGTTGTTTAATTCAATTTCACATAATCGTTTCGTATTTCTTTTCATATTTGTTACATGTAATCTTTTGGTTCAACCTGATTGAGCTGCGGTGTTCAGCTATGCGTTGTTTTAATTGTCTTTTCGTTTGTCCTACATAGGCTTTTCCACATGAACAGGTGATGAGATAGATTACTCCCTTGGACTTGAATGAGATGATACCCCTAACAGGGATTTTTCGACCTGTATGTGGGTGTCTGACGAAATATGTTTTTATAGTTGTCACGTTCCTGACCTGTTTTCCGTAGTTTTTGTATGTGTTTAGTATGGTCAGGGCGTGAGCGGGGTGGGTAGTCTATGTTATGTGTTTCTATGTTGGGTTCAATGTGTTGCCTGATATGGTTCTCAATTAGGGGCAGGTGTTTGACGTTTCCTCTGATTGAGAACCATATTAAGGTAGGCTGTTCACACCATTTGTTTGTGGGTGATTGTCTTCCGTGTTTGTGTTTGTTACCACACGGGACTGTATCGTTTGTGCTCGTCTGTACCTGTTCGTGCGTTCTTCGTGTTTATGTAAGTTCTTATGTTCAGGTCGGTCTACGTCGTTTGTTATTTTGTAATCTATTCAAGTGTTCTTCGTGTTTAGTCTTGCTTTAATAAATCTTCATGTATTCATCAACCGCTGCGTTTTGGTCCGATCCCTACTCCTCCTCTTCAGACGAAGAGGAGGAAAACAGCCGTTACAATAGTGCTAATGCACTGTGCGCATGAATCACATTTGTAGTTTCCATTTGGGATAGGTGTCAAGAGTGTCTGAGTGGGCTCAGGAAGCATGTCAGATCTCACTAAGCTATCTCCAATATTGCGACCACGCTTATAGACCACCAGTGGGGGTTCCTTGTAGAGGTCGACAGATTATGATTTTTCAACGCCGATACCGATTATTGGAGGACCAAAAAAAGCCGATACCGATTAATCGGCCGATTTAAAAAAAAATGTATTTGTAATAATGACAATTACAACAATACTGAATGAACACTTATTTTATACATCAATAAAATCAATTTAGCCTCAAATAAATTATGAAACATGTTCAATTTGGTTTAAATAATGCAAAAACAAAGTGTTGGAGAAGAAAGTAAAAGTGCAATATGTGCCATGTAAGAAAGCTAACGTTTAAGTTCCTTGCTCAGAACATGAGAACATATGAAAGCTGGTGGTTCCTTTTAACATGAGTCTTCAATATTCCCAGGTAAGAAGTTTTAGGTTGTAGTTATTATAGGAATTATAGGACTATTTCTCTCTATACGATTTTTATTTCATATACCTTTGACTATTGGATGTTCTTATAGGCACTTTAGTATTGCCAGTGTAACAGTATAGTTTCCATCCCTGTCCTCCCCGCTACCTGGGCTCGAACCAGGAACACATCGACAACAGCCACCCTCGAAGCAGCGTTACCCATGCAGAGCAAGGGGAACAACTACTCCAAGTCTCAGAGCGAGTGACGTTTGAAATGCTATTAGTGCGCACCCCGCTAACTAGCTAGCCATTTCACATCGGTTACACCAGCCTAATCTCGGGAGTTGATAGGCTTGAATTCATAAACAGCAGAGCTGCTGGCAAAACACACGAAAGTGCTGTTTGAATGAATGCTTACGAGCCTGCTGGTGCCCACCATCGCTCAGTCAGACTGCTCTATCAAATTATAGACTTAATTATAACATAATAACACACAGAAATACGAGCCTTTAGTCATTAATATGGTCGATTCCGGAAACTATCATCTCGAAAACAAAACATTTATTATTTCAGTGAAATACGGAACCGTTCCGTGTTTTATCTAACGGGTGGCATCCATCAGTCTAAATATTCCTGTTACATTGCACAACCTTCAATGTTATGTCATAATTACGTACAATTCTGGCAAATTAGTTCCCAATGAGCCAGGCGGCCCAAACTGTTGCATATACCCTGACTCTGCGTGCAATGAACGCAAGAGAAGTGACACAATTTCACCTGGTTAATATTGCCTGCTAACCTGGATTTCTTTTAGCTAAATATGCAGGTGTAAAAATATATACTTCTGTGTATTGATTTTAAGAAAGGCATTGATGTTTATGGTTAGATACAAGTTGGATCAACGACAGTCCTTTTTCGCAAATGCGCATTGCATCGATTATATGCAACGCAGGACACGCTAGATAAACTAGTAATATCATCAACCATGTGTAGTTATAACTAGTGATTATGATTGATTGATTGATTGTTTTTTATAAGATAAGTTTAACGCTAGCTAGCAACTTACCCTGGCTTCTTACTACATTCGCGTAACAGGCGGGCTCCTCGTGAGGCAGGTGGTTAGAGCGTTGGACTAGTTAACGTAAGGTTGCAAGATTGAATCCCTGAGCTGACAAGGTAAAAATCTGTCGTTCTGCCCCTGAAGAAGGCAGTTAACCCACCGTTCCTAGGCCGTCATTGAAAATAAGAATGTGTTCTTAACTGACTTGCCTAGTTAAATAAAGGTGTAAAAAAAAAACTGCAAAATCGGCGTCCAAAATTACCGATTTCCGATTGTTATGAAAACTTGAAATCTGCCCTAATTAATCGGCCATTCCGATTAATCGGTCGACCTCTAGTTCCTTGTACCCACTGCATACATGACTGACTTTGATGTCCAGATAGATCTATTCAAGTTTTTCCGTAATCTGAGATTGCGTGAGTTCCTTGATAAGATTGAAACTTACATGACTCCACTTGAAATGTCATCCTCAGTGAGATGTATACATAGGTCTACCATGCTAGGTCTACCATGTCTACCATGTTTCACAGGTCACAAAGTAGAACGAGAGGGAATGCAATGTCAGGGATGACATTTCTTCATCCAACCTCGAACCGAATTAGATTCACAGCACATCTCTCCCCTCTACAAACTTCCTCCCGTGGCTCTGAAAAGAGCAGAAGTTGAACAAACTGATACATTATTAAAAGAGAGAAAAATTCTCTCTTTTTAATATCAAATCTCAGGGGATCTGTTTACCCATGCAGACAAGGAACGGACCGGCACTCCGGAATCCCTCCCTTCCTTCTTTATCCCTCCTCCTCCCCTTGTATCGGTTAATTCCCCTCTTTCCTCTCGTTCTCTCCATCTGCCCAGGCACTATTTTATTAACTGAGCTTATTTAAGCAGCCTGCAGGTAGGTGGCTAGACCTGGGAACTTTGACAGTTTTGAAAGGAGGGGGAGGTAAGCAGGTACAATGCATATGCTGCTGCCTCTGCCTGACTCTCTCTCTCTTTCTACAGTGTGTCCAACTCAGCCCTCATCCACCTGCACTCGTATGTCTACCACCAGTTCTTCTCCTCTCTCCCACTGCAGTCTGACATCGCTCACACTGGTGTAAATGCCCAGGAGAACGGGCAAGTGAGACAGCCCCGTGCCGCTTTCCACTGCCACTCTGACACCGATTCAGTCCTGTAGGTTTGGGTCGAGAGAGAGGCGATCAAAGGGGGGAAATAATGATTTCCCTGGGACAGATGTGTGTGTGTGTGTGTGTGTGCATGGGTGCGTGTGGCTCACTGTTCCTGAAGCTCAGACACACGGCGCAGGGTGAAAGTAACACAGCTAAACACCTTGCCTCATTGCAAAGGAAATGTGGAGGACACCCCCACCCCCTTCCTCTGGCTCACCCCTCATTACCACACCACTGAGTCAGTCTGTCTGTCTCACAATGGCAAATGTCTGTCACTGAAGGGAGGGTACATGTCTGTGCTTTGATTCCAATTGACTACCTTTCTCTATGATTCCCTTTATTGCGGGGGCAGACATAGGTGTCAAGAATATACGAGACATACTGTACACATCAGAGTTTGTCAGACTTGACAGGGACACTCCTTTATACTTTGCCAGTTGGGCTCTCTTAAAAGTTCCTACCTTGCCTGCCTTGTAACTTTACAAGACACTGTCTTAAGAAATACTGTACAATAACCATAGAGTAGACAGAGAGGGGAATGACATCTACATGTATAGTGTTGGGGGGAGGAAATCAATACAGTTACATATTGGGATATTATTTCTGATGATATATCGTATCGTTTTGACAATATCGCAATATTACTTTTGCACTAGTTGGCTGAACCTGCATCAAAACTCCAGTATCTTATTTTTAAATAGGGAGACAATATGTTTTCATCAGCACTTTTATTTCCATGACTGATCAACACTTGTTTTCTCATAGCTCCCTCTTGTCCCTCTACAGCAGACCTATGGTAAGCAATATGTTTGGAACATCAAATCGCAATAAAATCACAGTATTAAATCGCAATGCATATAGAATCGTGAGAGTGATGAGAATCGCAATACATATCGTATCGGCACTAAAGTATCATGGTAATAGAATATTGCGAAGTCCCTGGCAATTCCCAGCTCTTTAAATGCAGTCTTCAGAGTTCAAACCTCTTATTCATCAAGTATACGACAGCATCTTCAATCTCTTAATGAAAGTGATGACTGTCTGACTCCTCAGGCATCTCTCAGAATTTCATGTACTTGAATGCTTTAGTATGCTAAGAGTCTTTCAAAAGATGTGGCTTTGCATTAGCATACAAGCATCTTTCAGTCACTTCCTCCATGCTAATTACCAAGGTGGGGGGGGGGGGGGGGGGGGGTAAAGTGCCTCTGCTAAATATCACATTGGATCCCAGTGAATGCCACACTCTGCATGATAATGAGCAATGGCAATGTTTCTTAAGGTTAGCCTGTCCGTTCGCGTCGTCCTCATTCTTTTTTTCACAGACCGGTGACAGGTGAGGCAATAAGGAAGAGGTTCCTCTCATACTAGGTTTAGTCTCAGCTAGGGTATTTTTTTACTCCTTGCCTGCATTTAATCAATACACGAGGAGGATTTAATTAACGAATGTCACCCAAACACTGTGTTTGTTTGTTTGAGATAGGACTCGGAATAAGTTGAACTGGGAAAGTGACAAACATGCAATTAATCTAGGTAAGATAGTCAAATTAGTGTGACCTCGCCAAAATATCTAGAGATAGTTTTTCTTAAACTGTGCCTTAGGGGTGAAGCATTACTGATTGTGCGATATACATTTTAAGGTAATTTCCGATTAAGCCGACATACGGTATGTAGCGTTTACCGTGAATGCAGTTTCCATCAACGTGTTAACATTGACTTAAAATTTCAATTGGGCTTTAGCGCTCAACTTTCGCAATACGGATTGAATAGAGCCCTTATTTTAGGTAAAAGAGTAAAACTTAGAGAAGGGTGATTTGTCTTATGATATGGGGGGGGGGGGGGGGGGGGGACACGGCCCTCACATAGATGCAAC
This sequence comes from Salvelinus namaycush, assembly GCF_016432855.1. Lineage (NCBI taxonomy): Eukaryota > Metazoa > Chordata > Actinopteri > Salmoniformes > Salmonidae > Salvelinus > Salvelinus namaycush. The sequence continues at coordinate 320,280 of NC_052323.1, forward strand.
AATATTAGCATGTTAGTTAATCAGTTTCGTAAGACTTATCACTTTGTCTTGAAATTGATTAGAAGACTACTCTCTGTTTGGGCGAGCCAAATCCTGTTCTCACTTTCTACACCGTCTGCTCTTTTCAGCTACAAAACTATAGAAACCTCTGCAAGGAAAATGAGTTTGTTACAGAAGAACAAAACTTCTGGACTCCGTTAATGAGAAGATGAATAGTTTGTTTTGATGTCTTTTTACTGTTATTTTCATTTGAACTGCTGCTTTGTCTTTCTGATAAAGGAAGTTCGGAGAAGTCCCCTGCCAGCTAATACTTGGTGGTTTTCTTTTCGAGTGTCAAACTATTTGACAAAGAGTATTGATAAGAACCTCGTTCCTTCATATACATTGCAGCTCTACGTCTACCCGAAAAGAGATTTGAGTCATTAGAGAGGACAAAAGAGTTGGAAATGTAAGATGTCTTGTATTGTTTAACATGATCTAAAGTTGTAACGTTCATCTTCTCGATCAAGCCTTTGCTTCTCTTATCTGTGGTTACCAAAATAATGAGGATTGTCTAGACTAGACAAGCCTCCCAGATACACGGCAACATCTCGTTGCCTTGGAAACAAGGGCCTGCTAAGAAGCTAGGAGGTAGTAATTCTTAGGCACACGGGGGATTTTATTTGGCCCCACACGTTTTCTGAGCAATAAAAAGGTTTTATTTTATTGTTGAACATAAAAGACTTTAAAACACCAGCAAATCAGCTCCAATTAATTTTAATTTTGGAAATCTGTTCCAGAGTATTCTATGCATAATAGAGAGATATGATCGTATACAAATGTAAGCAAGGTTTGAAATGATTATGTTTTAGTCAAATATTATACCTGTTTGGCTTTTTGTGGTCAATTTGCTGTTAACAAATTATTTCTAATTATTGTCATGACTATCTCTCCTTGGTGAGGATCAAAGACGCCAGATCAGCTCGGCACAGAGCTGACATATAGCCAGCCTCCCCTCTCTCCCACCAGAGGGGGGAGTTGGGCCGGTTTTATGACTTAACGCAGGTCGTAAACTTTCTCTCTCTTGCCCTGGAGTATTGAACAAAGGAATGTGCTCTGTGTAGAGAGAGACTCTTGCCAAAACTTCAACATCAAACAACAAACACTGGGACAATATATTTCAACATCCAAATGTTGGGGATGATGAGGAATGGAATATGGAAAATGTATGTCTATTTTGTGATGTATAACAAGATAACTGTAACTCTGAAAGTGTACACTTCCTAGTTATCAGGTTCGCATCTAAATGTTGTATAAAATACATTATTAAGTATAAGAATAATTTTGAAAAGATAGAAATGTGATTTAAGCCTTTTAAATTATATAAACCTGGGCCCAGTCAATAACCACACCCACGTGAGCACAGACATTGTGTCAACAGGACGGAACACCCTCCAAGGCCAGAGTGCTTAAAACTTCTTATGGCTGCAAGGGGCAGTATTGAGTAGCCAGTTAAATCGTGCCCATTTCAAACGGCCTCGTACTCAATTCTTGCTCGTACAATATGCATATTATTATTACTATTGGATAGAAAACACTCTCTAGTTTCTAAAACCGTTTGAATTATTTCTCTGAGTGAAACAGAACTCATTCTGCAGCACATTTCCTGACCAGGAAGTGGAATGTCAGAAATCGATGCTCTGTTCAACTTCCTGCCTATACATGGGCATGATACGTAAGAGTCTACGTACACTTCATACACCTTCCCCTGGTTGTCAAGAGGCGGTGAGAGAAGAAATTTCGTGTTTATCTTGGTCTGAGGTGGAATTAAAGCTCTTTGTATGACGTGACCGTCCATTTCCTGTTTCTGGAGCGTGCGAAAGGGGACATGGATTTGCCTTCTGTTTAGCTGTCGTTATGGACGACTAACATCTCCGGTTTAGATTTTATTTGATACATGTGACCATATCATCGTAAAGTATGTTTTTTCAATATAGTTTAATCAGATTATTGAAATTTTTTCGGGAGTTTTGCCGTGTTCCGTTCCCTGACTTTGTTGACGTTGGAGAGATCCGTGCCACTTGGCAAGTGCCCATGCTAAATCAAGAGGGAAATTTGCCGTTCCAGATCCAAACAACGACTGTTCTGGACAAAGGACACCTTGTCCAACATTCTGACGGAAGATCACCAAAAGTAAGAAACATTTTATGATGCTATTTCTAATATCTGTCGTGCATGTGAACTGGTCGTCGGCGCCCAAGTGTTTCTGGCTATTGTGGCTACGCTAATATAACGCTATATTGTGTTTTCGCTGTAAAACACTTGATAAATCGGAAATATTGTCTGGAATCACAAGATGCCTGTCTTTCAATTGCTGTACACTATGTATTTTTCAGAAATGTTTTATGATGAGTATTTAGTTATTTGGCGTTGGTGTCTGTAATTTTTCTGTCTGCTTTCGGTGCAATTTCTGACTGTAGCTGCAATGTAAACTATGATTTATACCTGAAATATGCACATTTTTCTAACAAAACATATGCTATACAATAAATATGTTATCAGACTGTCATCTGATGAAGTTGTTTCTTGGTTAGTGGCTATTTATATCTTTATTTGGTCGAATTTGTGATAGCTACTGATGGAGTAAAAAACTGATGGAGTAAAAAAAGTGGTGTCTTTTGCTAACGTGGTTAGCTAATAGATTTACATATTCTGTCTTCCCTGTAAAACATTTTAAAAATCGGACATGTTGGCTTGATTCACAAGATGTGTACCTTTCATATGCTGTATTGGACTTGTTAATGTGTGAAAGTTAAATATTTAAAAAAAATATCTTTTGAATTTCGCGCCCTGCACTTTGAGCTGGCTGTTGTCATAAGTGTACCGACGTCGGGCTTGCACGCCAAACAGGTTAAAAGGACTCGCTGATAATTTAAATATAGACCAGAGAACGTTTAGCTGTGGTCCACATGTTGAAATGGTTAAAACTACAAGACCAGAAAATGTGACCCGATTCAGGAAACTAGGCGTATGTTGCAAGTCACGACTTCACAGGAGAGCTGTTTGAATGTGAAAAATATGTTGTTTTTGCAGAAATGCCTTCTCGGACATGTGAACTTTCTTGTGCCTAAATATCAAACTTGTATGCCATCTGTAAATACGTTTAAAATTGTTAAATTACGAGCCTAGTTGGTTTAGCCACAGAAAAAGTAAGCAACCTTCCCGCTAGCCATGATTGGCTGAGATAATGAGTAGACTGGACATGCCGAGAGATGAGTTTGGATTGGTCTACCATATAGCACGCGTCTGTCTGTTGGAGCTGGTCAGTATGTTTAGGTAATCGTGTCAAATTTTTTTAAAATTATCACGTAGTAAAACTGCATAAACCTGATGTCAAGTTAAGATGTACTGTTAGCTAGCTAACGTTAGCTGGCTGGCTCACAAGCTAACATTATGTGTATGCTCTCTACTTTCTGGAGGACCAAGTTTTGAAATCAGTGGAATTTGAGTATGATAGCTAAGGAGAAAACACCATTCTGGATTACATCGTCAAACTAAGGGCAACCATGCATGGCATCAGACAGGAGACGCGTCCAACCATGATGTATACTGGTAAGAGTTTCAGATATTACACGTTTCTAATTTTGTCAGAAAGGGGTTTCATTTCAAGTGTACTGTTAGCTAGCTAACGTTAGCTGGCTGGGTCGCTAGCTAACGCTATGTGTATGATCTTATTCTTCGTATTTCAGACACATTTGCTTGACTAGTTATAGCCATAGAACCTGGTTGGTTAGCTACCAGCAGATTCATGCAGGGTATTAAAGTCATGAGTTGTGATTATGGTCCATTGTTTAGCTAGCTAGCTAGGTTCATGTCTTATGAAAAGACTCCACTCTAATTTTGACAAAGTATTTTCATTTCAAGTTAAAGTGTACTGTTAGCTAGCTACCTAACATTAGCTGGCTGGCTCACTAACTAACGTTACGTCATGCATTGGGATTCATGGTTTACCTAGCTCGCTATCTAGCTACATTTCTTAACAAAAGACTCTCGTCTTAGTGTGCCAGAGCGCAGAATATCTGATGCATTTTTGAACACTCAACCCCCGTTGAATATGTCCGGTGTCAGTAAACGTCGGGAACAAAGCGTACTTCAATTGTTGCCAGCATCACAGTTAGTCACCAACGCTCTGGATAACATGAAAAAAGCCTAACCAGCTCTGCTAGGGCAAGTAAAATGGTCAGAGTGGGGTGTTCTCTCCTTATGTGTCTGGAAGTAGCTAGCCAATGTTAGCCAGTTAGCGTGGGTGCTTGACTGTTGTTGTGAGGTCAGAGCTTTCGGAACAACACTACTTATTGGCCAGAGCGTCCAGTGTGCGAAACCCCAGATAGGGCGAGTAATGTTCAGCGAGCTGTTTTCTCTCTCTTAGATGTCTGGAAGTAGCTGGCAAGTTAGTACAGAACAGTTGGATTAACCCTTAAAGAGATGGGTGAGGCTAAGGCTTAAGAGGGTGTGAACAATGCTGAATGGGTGTAGACAAAGAAGGGCTCTCCAATAGTAGTACCAAAACATTGAAAGACTGTTTACAACTAAGAAGGACATTGTGATCTCTGGTGGACAACCAGAGACTTACATCGAACTACTTACCATAGACAGACTGAGTGGTTTCAACAGAGAGACGACAGAGAAAGACCTCTACACGTAAATATATGTTGCATTTCTAATCCAAATTAGCGGTTTTTAGGGTGCTAAATATTCATATTTACGGTGAGCGTAGTTTCCAAATGTATGTACGATAAATCCATTCTCTTTGTCTCTTTATCTTTCCCCACCCCCTTTTCATTGTGTAACAAGCCGTCATATCGGGTCAGTCCACTAGGGACTGTGTTCATTGCATTATGTTAGTAATCAATAACCTATACCGTGTGTGTGTGTTTATGTATTTCTGTGTGATTATTTAGTTAGTTACTAAATAAATAATTAAGCCAATTTGTGTATCGCTGATTCATCACTTAGGTTAGGGTTCGTGCAGATTTATGAAGTCAACGACATTCAGAATGAGACTGATATGAGGAAATTATTGATTGATGACTGGTATGATGGCGCCGCAGAAGAAGACAGACGTGCCCCCAGCCGATTGTGTTTTTTTTTGTACGTTTATATTTTTGTACTTATTTTGTACATAATGTTGCCTCTTCCGTCTCTTATTACCGAAAATAACTTCTAGACATCAGGACTGCGATTACTCACCACGGACTAGCAAAATCATTTTTTTCTTTCACGACAGACGAGCCCGACGTGAAGGATATACTGCTTCCTAGGGAACAGGCCCCGATCCCCGTGATCTGCGAGAAGATGAGGCGGAGAAAGAAGGGCCGAAGGTCGGGCTGCCTTCTGAGAATTTGTAGACGATCGAATAAACCCCCACTAGCAAACGTGCAATCTTTGGAGAATAAATCGACAAGTTACGCAGAAGATTAAACTACCAATGGGACATTAACAGTAAAATCTTATGCTTCACGGAGTCGTGGCTGAACGGCGACAATATCAACATACAGCTGGCTGGTTATACGATGTACCGACAGGATAGAACAGCGGCGTCTGGTAAGACAAGGGGCGGCGGTCTATGTATTTTTGTTAACAACAGCTGGTGCACGATATCTAAGGAAGTCTCGAGCTATTGCACGCCTGAGGTAGAGTATCTCATGATAAGCTGTAGACCACACTACCTACCAAGAGAGTTTTCAACTGTATTCTTTGTAGCTGTTTACATACCACCACAGTCAGAGGCTGGCACTAAGACAGCATTGAATGAGCTGTATTCCGCCATAAGCAAACAAGAAAATGCTCACCCAGAGGCGGCGCTCTTAGTAGCCGAGGACTTTAATGCAGGGAAACTTAAATCCATTTTACCAAATTTCTATCAGCATGTTAAATGTGCAACCAGAGGAAAAATAACTCTGGACCACCTATACTCCACACACAAAGACGCAAAAAAGCTCTCTCTCGCCCTCCATTTGGCAAATCTGACCATAATTCTATCCTCCTGATTCCTGTTTACAAGCAAATTAAAGCAGGAAGCACCAGTGACTAGATCAACAAAAATGTGGTCAGAGGAAGCAGATGCTAAGCTACAGGACTGTTTTGCTAGCACAGACTGGAATATGTTCCGGAATTCCTCTGATGGCATTGAGGAGTACACCACATCAGTCATTGGCTTCGTCAATAAGTGCATCGATGACATCATCCCCACTGTGACCGTACATACATACCCCAACCAGAAGCCATGGATTACAGGTAACGTCTGCACTGAGCTAAAGGCTGGAGCTGCCACTTTCAAGGAGAGGGACTATAACCCGGAAGCTTATAAGAAATCCTGCTATGCCCTCCGACGAACCATCAAACAGGAAAAGCATCAATACAGAACTAAGATCAAATCGTACAACACCGGCTCTGATGCTCGTCGGATGTGGCAGGGCTTGCAAACCATTACAGACTACAAAGGGAAGCACAGCCGAGAGCTGCCCAGTGACATGAGCCTACCAGACGAGATAAACTACTTCTATGCTCGCTTCGAGGCAAATAACACTGAAACATGCATGAGAGCACCAGCTGTTCCGGCAGACTGTGTGATCATACTCTCCGCAGCCGATGTGAGTAAGGCTTTTAAACAGGTCGACATTCACAAGGCCGCAGTGCCAGACAGATTACCAGGATGTGTACTGAGAGCATGCGCTGACCAACTGGAAAGTGTCTTCATTGACATTTCAACCTCTCCCTGTCCGAGTCTGTAATACCAACATGTTCTAAGCAGACCACCATAGTCCCTGTGCCCAAGAACACAAAGGTAACCTGCCTAAATGACTACCGACCCGTAGCACTCATGGCTGTAGCCATGAAGTGCTTTGAAAGGCTGGTCATGGCTCACATCAACACCATCATCCCAGAAATCTTAGACCGACTCCAATTTGCGTACCGCCCCAATAGATTCACAGATGATGCAATCTCTATTGCACTCCACACTGCTCTTTCCCACCTGGACAAAAGGAACACCTATGTGAGAATGATATTCATTGACTACAGCTCAGCGTTCAACACCATAGTGCCCTCAAAGCTCATCAATAATCTCAGGACCCTGGGACTAAACACCTCCCTCTGCAACTGGATCCTGGACTTCCTGACGGGCCGCCCCAGGTGGTAAGGGCAGGTAACAACACATTTGCCATGCTGATCCTCAACACAGGGGCTCCTCAGGAGTGCGTGCTCAGTCCCCTCCTGTACTCCCTGTTCACTCATGACTGCACGACGGCAGTCGACACAACAGTGGTAGGCCTGAGCCCCAACAACGATGAGACAGCCTATAGGGAGGAGGTCAGAGACCTGGCCGGGAGGTGCCAGAATAGCAACCTATCCCTCAACGTGACCAGGACTAAGGAGATGATTGTGGACTACAGGAAAAGGAGGACCGAGCACGCCCCCATTCTCATCAACGGGGCTGTAGTGGAGCAGGTTGAGAGCTTCAAGTTCCTTGGTGTCCAAATCAACAACAAACTAGAATGGTCCAAACACACCAAGACAGTCGTGAAGAGGGCACGACAAAGCCTATTCCCCCTCAGGAAACTAAAAAGATTTGGCATGGGTCCTGAGATCCTCAAAAGGTTCTACAGCTGCAACATCGAGAGCACCCTGACCGGTTGCATCACTGCCTGTTACGGCAATTGCTCGGCCTCCGATCGCAAGGCATTTCAGAGGGTAGTGCGTACGGTCCAGTACATCACTGGGGCAAAGCTGCCTGCCATCCAGGACCTCTACACCAGGCGGTGCCAGAGGAAGGCCCTAAAAATTGTCAAAGACCCCAGCCACCCCAGTCATAGACTGTTCTCTCTACTACCGCATGGCAAGCGGTACCGGAGTGCCAAGTCTAGGACAAAAAGGCTTCTCAACAGTTTTTACCTCCAAGCCATAAGACAGGTAACCAAATGGTTACCCGGACTATTTGCATTGTGTGCCCAACCCCACCCCTCTTTTACGCTGCTGCTACTCTCTGTGTATCTTATATGCATAGTAACTTTAACTATACGTTCATGTACATACTACCTCAATTGGCCCGACCAACCAGTGCTCCCGCACATTGGCTAACCGGGCTATCTGCACTGTGTCCCACCACCCGCCAACCCCTCTTTTTACGCTACTGCTAGTCTCTGTTCATCATATATGCATAGTCACTTTAACCATACCTACATGTACATACTACCTCAATAAGCCTGACGAACCGGTGTCTGTATATAGCCTTGCTACTCTTATTTTCAAATGTCTTTTTACTGTTGTTTTATATCTTTACTCCACCCCCCCCCCCCCCCCAACACACACACACCTTTTTTTTTCGCACTATTGGTTAGAGCCTGTAAGTAAGCATTTCACTGTATTCGGCGCACGTGACAAATAAACTTTGATTTGATTTGATGTACATACAGTTGAAGTCAGAAGTTTACATACACCTTAGACAAATACATTTAAACTCAGTTTTTCACAATTCCTGACATTTAATCCTAGTAAAAATTCCCTGTTTTAGGTCAGTTAGGATCACCACTTTATTTTAAGAATGTGAAATGTCAGAATAATAGGAGAGAGAATGATTAATTTCAGCTTTTATTTCTTTCATCACATTCCCAGTGGGTCAGAAGTTTACATACACTCAATTAGTATTTGGTATTATTGCCTTTAAATTGTTTAACTTGGGTCAAACGTTTCGGGTAGCTTTCCACAAGCTTCCCACAATAAGTTGGGTGAATTTTGGCCCATTCCTCCTGACAAAGCTGGTGTAACTGAGTCAGGTTTGCAGGCCTTCTTGCTCGCACACACTTTTTCAGTTCTGCCCACACATTTTCTATGAGATTGAGGTCAAGGCTTTGTGATGGCCACTCCAATACCTTGACTTTGTTGTCCTTAAGCCATTTTGCCACAATTTTGGAAGTATGCTTGGGGTCATTGTCCATTTGGAAGACCCATTTGCGACCAAGCTTTAACTTCCTGACTGATGACTTGAGATGTTGCTTCAATATATCTACACAATTTTCCCCTCTCATGATGCCATCTATTTTGTGAAGTGCACCAGTCCCTCCTGCAGCAAAGCACCCCCACAGCATGTTGCTGCCACCTCCGTGCTTAACGGTTGGGATGGTGTTCTTCGACTTGCAGGCCTCCCCCTTTTTCCTCCAAACATAACGACGGTCATTATGGCCAAACAGTTCTATTGTTGTTTCATCAGACCAGAGGACATTTCTCCAAAAAGTACGATCTTTGTCCCCATGTGCAGTTGCAAACCGTAGTCTGGCTTTTTTATGGTGGTTTTGGAGCAGTGGCTTCTTCCTTGCTGAGCGGCCTTTCAGGTTATGTTGTTTGCTATTGTTCTGGGATTGATTTGCACTTTTCGCACCAAAGTACCTTAAACTCTAGGAGACAGAAAGGAGACAGTCAGGAAGGAGATAGTCTCCTTCCTGAGCGGTATGACGGCTGCGTGGTCCCATGGTGTTTATACTTGCGTAATATAGTTTGTACAGATGAACGTGGTACTTTCAGGCGTTCTACATTGTAGAATAATAGCAAAGACATCAAAACTATGAAATAACGCATATGGAGTCATGTAGTAACCAAAAAAGTGCTAAACAAATCAAAATATATTTGAGATTCTTCAAATAGCTACCCTTTGCCTTGACAGCTTTGCACACTCTTGGCATTTCTCAACCAGCTTCATGAGGTAGTCACCTGGAATGCATTTCAGTTAACAGGTGTGCCTTCCTAAAAGTTAATTTGTGGAATTTCTTTCCAAACTATTTCATAGTTTTGACGTCTTCACTATTATTCTACAATGTCGAAATTAGTAAAAATAAAGAAAAACCCTTAAATGAGTAGGTGTTCTAAAACACAGTGTACATTATGAAAACTCTTCAAGTTACAATGTTTTTGTTATATCATCCTCATTTAACTTTTAATAACATCATAAATTATACATACATTTTCATATTCCATCCATCATTGTTTCCACCATTTGGCTGATGAAATACACTGCTCAAAAAAATAAAGGGAACACTTAAACAACACAATGTAACTCCAAGTCAATCACACTTCTGTGAAATCAAACTGTCCACTTAGGAAGCAACACTGATTGACAATAAATTTCACATGCTGTTGTGCAAATGGAATAGACAAAAGGTGGAAATTATAGGCAATTAGTAAGACACCCCCAAAAAAGGAATGGTTCTGCAGGTGGTGACCACAGACCACTTCTCAGTTCCTATGCTTCCTGGCTGATGTTTTGGTCACTTTTGAATGCTGGCGGTGCTTTCACTCTAGTGGTAGCATGAGACGGAGTCTACAACCCACACAAGTGGCTCAGGTAGTGCAGTTCATCCAGGATGGCACATCAATGCGAGCTGTGGCAAAAAGGTTTGCTGTGTCTGTCAGCGTAGTGTCCAGAGCATGGAGGCGCTACCAGGAGACAGGCCAGTACATCAGGAGACGTGGAGGAGGCCGTAGGAGGGCAACAACCCAGCAGCAGGACCACTACCTCCGCCTTTGTGCAAGGAGGTGCACTGCCAGAGCCCTGCAAAATGACCTCCAGCAGGCCACAAATGTGCATGTGTCAGCATATGGTCTCACAAGGGGTCTGAGGATCTCATATCGGTACCTAATGGCAGTCAGGCTACCTCTGGCGAGCACATGGAGGGCTGTGCGGCCCCACAAAGAAATGCCACCCCACACCATGACTGACCCACCGCCAAACCGGTCATGCTGGAGGATGTTGCAGGCAGCAGAACGTTCTCCACGGCGTCTCCAGACTCTGTCACGTCTGTCACATGTGCTCATGTGCTCAGTGTGAACCTGCTTTCATCTGTGAAGAGCACAGGGCGCCAGTGGCGAATTTGCCAATCTTGGTGTTCTCTGGCAAATGCCAAACGTCCTGCACGGTGTTGGGCTGTAAGCACAACCCCCACCTGTGGACGTCGGGCCCTCATACCACCCTCATGGAGTCTGTTTCTGACCGTTTGAGCAGACACATGCACATTTGTGGCCTGCTGGAGGTCATTTTGAAGGGCTCTGGCAGTGCTCCTCCTTGCACAAAGGCGGAGGTAGCGGTCCTGCTGCTGGGTTGTTGCCCTCCTACGGCCTCCTCCACGTCTCCTGATGTACTGGCCTGTCTCCTGGTAGCGCCTCCATGCTCTGGACACTACGCTGACAGACACAGCAAACCTTCTTGCCACAGCTCGCATTGATGTGCCATCCTGGATGAGCTGCACTACCTGAGCCACTTGTGTGGGTTGTAGACTCCGTCTCATGCTACCACTAGAGTGAAAGCACCGCCAGCATTCAAAAGTGACCAAAACATCAGCCAGGAAGCATAGGAACTGAGAAGTGGTCTGTGGTCACCACCTGCAGAACCATTCCTTTTTTGGGGGTGTCTTACTAATTGCCTATAATTTCCACCTTTTGTCTATTCCATTTGCACAACAGCATGTGAAATTTATTGTCAATCAGTTTTGCTTCCTAAGTGGACAGTTTGATTTCACAGAAGTGTGATTGACTTGGAGTTACATTGTGTTGTTTAAGTGTTCCCTTTATTTTTTTGAGCAGTGTATAATGTCCCAATGTCCATTTATTGCATGTTACAGTTCTGAGGTAGATTCTCCATAAGGCCCAAACAGACATTCCAGTCCCAAACACTAAAGGACAAAGGATTCGTCTGCTGCCTCAAGTTTTACAATCTTAAGGCTGGAGGGAGAGATATCGCTGTAGAACCGTGATCCACTGTAACCTGATCCCCACAGGCCAGTTATGACAATTCCCCTTCCCATATTCTAGGATGTTAACAATATATGATGATATATGAGATCGTATGAAGTGCTTTTGTTTTGTAAAGTGACACATTTATTGAATTTGTTGAGAAAAAAATATATACTACAACACAACCATTAACCTGTTAGCGTTAGCTAGCTACTAGGGGAAATAACGTCAGCTAAATGGGAGCTATAGAGATTTGCAAGAGACAAAAACTATCAGGAAGCTAATAAAAAAGAATGAGAAAAGAGGCACAATCTCTAAACCAAAGAGATTCGCTGCTGAAATGTATCAGCGTGCCACAATGTGGAGGTGTGGAGAACAACAAGCCTCCGAGGTCAGGCCATTCATTCGCTGAGACGGACGAGCCCCCGGTTCGCTGGTTCTAGCAGCGAAGAGGGCGAACTAGGAGGAGTCCGAGCCATCCACTTCCACCAATGACAGCTCTCTGGGTGGACAAGAACAGGTGGTTGCACCAGGCCTAGCCACACCTCCAAACAGAGCACTTCCTGGAGTTGCTTGGTACAGACAGAGTAGCTCATCTCAAAGCTACAGGAACATGGCATCGCCATCATGGACATAAGAGGGAATTTTTTTGTGCCATGCAGTGCGTACTTGCGGAACCTGGTTCTCTCTGATGCAGCATCGTGTTGCTCAGAGGCGGCTGAATTTTTAACACCATACAAGAGTTATACATTTTCATCCAGACATACAGTACACACCACTGGGATGTGCTGAAAGAGCACGTAAAAGATTGACTCACAGTGAAATCCATCAGCACTACGAGATGGGAGAGCCGGGTGGAGGCTATGAAACCTATGCGTTACAAAATCAACCTCCAAGAAGCAGTGTATGCTTTTGCTGCCAGGAAGGCCAGGTGAGTCAACTTGTCCTTGGATAAAAGGTAAGGGTTGATCATAAACTTAATTCTAACGCCAAGTAATTTTGTATTTTTATTACCCAATTATCTATCACCTGTTTACTCTGTAATTGTTTTACTTAAATTATGTTTCTCTCATCGCTGACTGTAGAGCAGCACCACAGCAGGGGAAAGAGGCCACTAGGCAGGCCACGAAATGCTGAAACTGATGTTGGATTATGGGGTCATGCCATGTGTGACTGCATTGTAGTGATTTCAACATTGTAACTCTCCAACGCAGGGGTTAAAGTAAAATGTATTTCTGCCCGGTATGTGGATGTGCGCACCAACATTTTGTATGGGCCTAATAGAATCGAATAAAAAATGTTATTGTCGATCCAGGATGAACATTTTTCTTTGGCATGACCTTCCATTAAAAAGATCATATACACATTTAAACCAATCAGTCCATCATGTTGCATACACTAAAAACATTGAGGACATTGATACATTCACTCACAACTGACTGGATAAATAAGTACATATACTGATACAATTTACTTTGCATTTAGTAATCCAACAGCACAAGGAACACATTCATGTTTGAACACGTTCTTCTTGGACATGGGCATTCTGGGGAGCTGGCTAGAGGGAAGCCTCTCAAACGGAGGGTGTAGAGGGTGTGAGGGGTTGCCCCTGACGGCCAATGCCTTCCTTTTGCTTGTCTTGTGGAACAGACTCCTCAAATGGGCCTGTGGTCGACCAATTACTTTGCTGGCTGTGTTTACTATTCTTGTCAGTTAGCTTTTTCTCCTCCTGCTCAAATTACCATACCAGACTGTCATATTGAACATGAGGATGCTTTCTCCATCACCATGTTCACTAAGGTCATCCTCAGTCCCCCTCTGTGGCTTATAGGCAAACTGTAACGGTTCTAGTTGATCTGCTGGACAGGGCAAGGTGCTTACTAACAACCCTTTCCATTAATTTGGCCAGAAGGGGTGTGAGGGCTACAGGTCGAAAGTGATTTGGCCCCTGACTTTGTTCAATGGTCAACACCTTCCAGGAGTTTAAACACTCGTGTGAAGACTGCCTTGAGCTGGTCAGCGCAGACCTTCAGTACTTTGCCCCGTAGTCCGTCTGGGCCTGGTGCTTTGTGTGGTTTAATATGTGGCAAGCATAAGGCCACCTCGTTCTCTGTTATCGAGACAGGAGATTGATATGGGGATGCTCTCACATATTTGTTTACATTCGTCTTTAAAATCAACGATGTCAAATCTTCCATAAAAACAGTTAAGGTCATTTACAAAGGATGAACAGTCTGCAATTTTATTGTTCTCTCTTTTCCTTTCTCTTCCCATCATTTCATTAAGCCCTTCCCATGCGTGTCTTGGATTCCCTGTACAGAACTTCTGATCCACTTGATCATTGAAGTCTTTTTTTTAGCTTTCCACATTTTTGAACTGAATTCATTTTCTTTCTCCTTTACAGCATTAGTATCTCCTTTCAGGAACGCAAACTTCCTTTCATTGAGGCACATTTATAAGTCCTTAGACACCCAGGGCTTGTTGTTGGGAAATGATCTGACAGTTTTTGTGTTAATGACAGCATCCTCGTAGAACTGGATGTATGATGTGATGCTTTCTGTCAACTGCTGGGGATCCCTGCGCGAGTCAAAGAACACCTCCGAGTTTGACGTCAAAGCAATCTTTGAGCTCCTAATCATAGAATGACATATAGAATTGGAGCCTATTTCTTCCTATCCAAAAACGTGGTAGGCCTGCCTACATGGTAGGCTTACCTGACAAACACAATTATGCTATCCATAGATGTCGGTATAGCCAAATTCTCCAATACTGTCGCATGCACTCCTTAATAAATACCTCATTGTCTGGGAAAGGCTTGGTGTGTTTGGATGTTTTGGCTCAAATTGCGTGAGGGAATCCCATTCCCTTTGTTAAAGAAAAGGGCAAAAAGGATAACTATTGATAGCTTTATATTAACAGTGCATTCGGAAAGTATTCAGACCCCTTTACCTTTCCCACATTTTGTTACGTTACAGGCTTATCCTAAAATTGATTTTAATTGTTTTATTCCCTCATCAATCTACAAAAAATACCCCGTAATAACAAAGAAATGCACTACGTCATCACGCACAGCCTTTTATCCCCAACAAGTCAATTTGATGGAAACACATCTCTGGTTAGTGATAGAAACTTGGGTACGCCCTGCCGGAAGATTGACAGCAACATGGACCACTAATATCATGATGCGCTAGCAGCCTACAGTAGCAGCCAAAGTGTGGTGTTCAATGTAGGCCTACATTCCATGAGAATTTTGAAAAACAAACATGCAGGGCTTGACATCTGTTTATCAAGTGACTGAAAATGTTGTTGTGTTGTTTGATGCAAGAAAACACTTTACAAAATAAAATAGATTATTATTCCCATACCATTATTACAGATAATCAGACAAATTATGCTACCCTCTGTCTATTGGCTACTTAGCTTGTTCAAGCCTCTCAAAATACAATACTGCCCATTTAAGACAAAAAAATTACAGCTGGGCTAATAACTCACTAACTAGCAAAGGATATGAACAAAATGTGTACAGGTGGCTACATACAGCTCTCGCTTTGATCTCAAAACAAGTTAATTTACTCACGACTGCTCATACTGTTAACACAGTCCAGTTCAAAGTAAATGGCACAGATCCATATATGTTATTGGTCTATTTGCATATAGGCCTACTGCAGCTCTGATATTGTGTTGATTTGATCACAATT
Source organism: Salvelinus namaycush (assembly GCF_016432855.1). NCBI lineage: Eukaryota > Metazoa > Chordata > Actinopteri > Salmoniformes > Salmonidae > Salvelinus > Salvelinus namaycush. Next base: position 335,738 of record NC_052323.1, read on the forward strand.
GCCACAGTAAAGGAAAATGTTGATAGTGTTAACAGGGAAAACTAGAACAGTGGTCACCAACCTTTTCTGAGTCAAGATCACTTTGAGTCAAAACGCAAGCAGAGATCTACCACTCACATTTCTTTTTTACGTGACTTTAAACACGTAAGCCTATGCAACATTGATCAATTAAAACAGTACTGTAGCAATGAGGTTTGTGAAGTAAGCTTTAGGCCCAATACATTATCACCTCTTATTGTCTTTGCTTGAATTGCCCTGCCAATGCATTGTTGTTTGGGACAATTTGAGGTAGGCTATATGATCACACTGGTAACAGATCCGTTGTTGTATTACAGCTGAGTGAGCATACATTAAAATAATTTTATTTTTATTTTATTGGGCTGATGGTGCCTGCATCTGATGGTCAGTCTCACTGGAAGGAGAGAGCAGCAGACTGAGGGTTCGCCTCTCAACATCCCACCACTCTCCCTTACCAAAAAGGGACACTGTCTTCCAGGTGATAGCGAAACTCGAATCGCACCACATTATTTATGCCTCATGCACAAATTCATGTTGTTACTGCTATGAACAGACAAAGTGAAATGTTCCTGGATATTAAAAAAGACCCAAGCCGCTAATAATAACAATGCAAGTCCATAGATACACTTCCCGACTCATTCATTAGTGCTGAAGTGCTTGTTGTAGCGCTGAGTGGAAATAAGAAGAAAGCATTTTATGGCTTATAAAAGTGTTGACATTGCTGAGTAACAACTTAAACATGAACTCCCTCATAAAAACATGACATCTCCCTCATGACAATCTCTCTCTAGTCATGGTTTTAAACGTTTTGAAATCTCACAGTATCAACTTTGCTGTAGCTTTCCTTCATGCCTGCTACATTACTGCAGACACGGTCAACTGAGCCATCCGATTGGCCAGCGGTAGGTCTATAGTGCACTCAAATTGCTTTCTGGGCCTGCCTACACATGAAATGTTTCAAAGTGCAACAGTTCTCCTACCCGGTGCGCAGGGCGGCTGAATTGGGTGCACCTACAGCCAACAGCCCGAGACAAAAAAAATCTAAAATAGTAACACAAGGCATTATCGTTGGGTTTTTTACAGAAATGTTTGGCGATCGACTAGGAATGCCTTGGAGATGGCGATCGACCGGTTGGTGAACACTGCTCTAGAAAGTTAAGGGGAAGTTTCATCTCGTGCTTCTCTCTGTGGGCTAATATTTATTTGTGGGCTAATATTTCTGCAAGGCAGTCCCGGGGCTACTGCGAGCGTGCGCAGCTTCGAGGGACCATTGCTCATAGCCATATCTTCAGAAACCTGTTGCTAGGTTCACAACGTATGAGTTAATGTTTTTACCAACCTCTCATGCGCATTTTAACGAGATTATAAATGTTCACGTTTTGGCAGCATCAGAGAAACAGCAGCCATACCCATGCAATGACGCAACTATTTAGCAGCTTTGGAAGCTGAGGTCATGCAAACACACATTCAAACGCGGCATCAGCAAAGAGACCTTGTCCGACTGTCATCAGTTAGACAGCCAAGATCATAGGTCATAAAAAATATATAAGGGTGCCTATAGATGTAGAAACAGCATATCTTGATTATTGCCTAGTCATATGGTCAAGTGCTGCAAGGAAGGACATAGAAAAGCTGCAGCTGGCCCAGAACAGAGCAGTCTTGCCCTTTAATGGCTCAAATTAGTCCAAATTGTGCTCTGACATACATACTTACCCCACCAGACACCCACCAGGGGTCTCTTCACAGTCCCCAAATCCAGAATGAATTCAAGGCAATTCACAGTTCTATATAGAGCCATGATCACATGGAATTCCCGTCCGTCTCAAAACACTCAAACAATCAGTTCAATTTGCTTTAAAAAACTAATAAATCAACAGCTCACAGCACAACACCCCTCCCCTATCTGACCTAAGGCACATTTCTATGTACTAATGTATGTATGCCTGAACTGTCCGTAGTATGTTTTTTGGTTCTTTTGTTCTTATTTTAAATATGTGTAGTTCAGTCCTTGAGCTTTTCTTGTCTACTGATGTTCTGTATTATATCATATCTTTTGTGTGGATCCTAGGAAGAGAAGCTACTGCTTCAGCAACAGCTAATGGGGATCCTAATAAAAAATAAATAAGTACCTTCTATATGTCACCTACATTTTTGGGGTGGCTAAAGGGAAAGGAAAGGGGGATACCTAGTCAATTGTACAACTGAACGCATTCAACTGAAATGTGCTAAAAGCATGACCCTCATGATGAAAGTGTCTGCCCAGCCCCTGCGCCTGTCGCTGGGCCTGCTGCTGTAGCTTTCTGTATGTATTTTTATTTCTCAATGTTCAGCTCAATAGCAACTATTTTACAACCAAGATATTTAATATGGCTTTGAGATATGGAGCGGCGCACGTGCAAAATGGGCACCGGCCATCGCGAGGGCATGTGTCTCATGGGTAGTAGCCTACAACTTCTTTTAGGACATTACATTTACTGTTGGACGAATACATGGCTACTAGCAGTGGGCATTATATTTAGAGTTAGCAATCTAGTTAATATGTTTTGAGTTTCCACTTCCTCAGGTGTTGAACCCCAAATTAATTAGCCTATGATATTAGTTAATGCACATAAAAATGTAATCAATTCATGTCTATTGAACCCCAAAACAAATTCCTATTTTGACAGTAAAATATAGCAGTTATAGTCTAGAGTGAGCAGTAATGTGAGCCGGTGTGGATAAAATGCCAGGGCCGAATTCTTGTCCCAGTCCGCCCCTGAGGCTATCCCTTCGTTGGCCTATCAAGGTCCATGTATAACCTGGACTCGGGGGTAGACGTAACATTGTCAATTTTAATCTCGGACACTCCAATTAGTATGACCTGTTACGTTTCGTATGGTCTGTATCAATTTGTGGATGTCCATCATCCATTTCATATGATATGTTAAGAATTTAAATTCGTACAATATTTTATGAATATCAACTCATACAATATGTTATAAATTTGCAAAACGTATGATATGTTACGAATACCAATTTGTTGAGGCTAACATTAACAAAGTGGCTATGTGGCTAATGCTAATGTTAGCTAGGCTAGGGATTAGGGTTAAGGTTAGAAGTTAGATTAAAGGGTTAGGGGAAGGGTTAGCTAACATGCTAAGTAGTTGCAAAGTAGTAAGTAGTTGAAAAGGGTGATAATTAACTAAAATGCTGTCCTTGATGATATTCGAACTGTCAAGGTGTGTATAAAGGCGAAGTCAGGTGCAGGAGAGCAGAGTATGATAAATAAAGCGCACTTTATTAAAGTTCCAAACCGGGAGCACAACAAAACAAACGCGCTCAAAAACACAGAACAATAAAGTAAAGTGCTAAAGAACATCGTATGACATGAAAACAATTACACACAAAACATGATGGGGAAAAAGAGGGTTAAATACAATTAGATTGATTTGGGAAATGAAAACCAGGTGTGTATGAAAACAAGACAAGACAAATGGATATATGAAAAATGGAGCAGCGATGGCTAGAAAGCTGGTGACGTCGATCCGAACAAAGAGAGGAGCCGACTTCGGTGGAAGTCGTGACAAGAACAAACAACCTTTGGGTTGCTAGATGTTCGCGTTATATGCGCATCCACGACAACCAACCACCCTACTTTTATTTTTGCCTTAAGTAGCCTTAAGTAGCCTCCAAATGTAACATGCTAATTTCATCATCATTGCCAAAATCCCGAATTATCCCTTTAAACATTTTATTTTATTTGTTTGAACAGGCCAAGGCCTATACAATGATCACCACCAAAAACACAATTACAACTTGACTGGCGAACACCCTACACTGTAAACAAGCAAGGTAGAATTCTTGAGATGGCATAACCCCAGATTATCACAATAATCCCTGTCCCTGTGCTGCCATGGGTGTAGAAAGTGAGCATCATATAATAACATAAAACCTGACCTTTGCAAATGACAAGGGGTTGTATTTCAACCATAAACATCATCAGAAGCCATACGAAGAGGGACAGGCCTGATAAAAAAAACAATTTGTCACTCGTTGTCGTTCATATCAGAGAGCTTGGGCAAAGGCGTTGCCACTCAAAATGTCAGATTTCAATTTGACTCGGACCACCTGATGGATAGACCATTCGACTTACTTGGTTACAAATCTAGTTTCCTCACTGTAAAAAGGATCTCGTTCGCAGCCACAGCAGTGATAGATTCTCCAATTTTTTGTTTGTGGGATTTCTTGAAAGTTAGGGTGGGGGCCCTGTCCCGACTGGGCTTGTGATTGTTTAACAGATGGGGAGCGCAGGTTGTCTGCCCTCCTCCCCAGATCAGTCTATCTATCTATCACATGCCATTCTCCAACCGTGTCACATAATTGAAGAGATGGTCACCGCTGATTTATGCAGCCTAATCAACTTTGTTATATGAAGCCAGTGGGGACCAAATAAAAAAGAAAGATATGGCTAACATGCTGCTCCCCAGGGGTTTCCCCTGTTTACATTACTGTTGCTATTGATCTACACCGGATTGATCCCTCCACCACCCCCAAGACTTAATAACATATTCGATATTTCAGACAATGACCTATCAACCTTTTACCTAATGAAATATGGCAAAGTGTAGACAGAGATTTAATCTTCATAAGCACTTTACAGGCTTCATAATTGTTTCAATTTAGTTAATGTTTCGAATGTGTAGTATACCATTCATTCCTTTCACATATGTGTAAAAAGCCACCAAAATACTATTTAAAGTATCTATTCACTCTTATTTACTTGTCCATTTCGACAGAGAACAGATTGTTCTAGGGTCAGACACTTTCTGTGAATCGATTTGCGTGGCCACACACGACTCCAACACCATTATCAAGTTCGCTGACGACATAACGGTGGCAGGCCTGATAACCGATGAGTCAGCCTACAGCAGTGGTTCCCAAACTCTTTATAGTTCCGTACTCCTTCAAACATACAGCTGCGTACCCCCTCTTGCTCCAGGGTCAGCGTACTCTCAAATGTTGTCTTTTGCCATCATTGTAAGCCTGCCACACACACACTATACAATACATTTATTAAACATAAGAATGAGTGTGTGTTTTGTCACAACCCGGCTCGTGGGAAGTGACAAAGAGCTCTTATAGGACCAAGGCACAAATAATAATAATATAATAATAATCAATAATTTTGCTCTTTATTTAGCCATCTTACATATAAAACCTTATTTGTTCATCAAATATTGTGAATAACTCACTATCAGGTTAATGAGATGGGTATGCTTGAAAGAATGCACATAACACATACATAATTTTCCACACACAGTCTGTGCCTGTATTTAGTTTTCATACTAGTGAGGGCAGAGAATCCCCTATCATAGGTATGTGGTTGCAAAGGGCATCTGTGTCTTAACGTGATTTGCCAAGGCAAGAAACTCTGAGCGCAGCCCTATCCAAATCTGGCAGTGGCTTCTGATTTAAATAACATTTTCACAGAACCGCGTGTTGCAATTTCGATAAGGCTTTCTTGTTCAGACATCGGTAAGTGGACTGGAGGCAGGGCATGAAAGGCGTAACGAATCCAGTTGTTTGTGTCGTCTGTTTCGGGAAAGTACCTGCGTAATTGCGCACCCAGCTCACTCAGGTGCTTTGCAATTATCACATTTGACATTGTCCGTAAGCTTGAGTTCATTTGCACACAAAAAACCATACAATGATGGAAACACCTGTGTGTTGTCCTTGTTAATGCAGACAGAAAAGAGCTCCAACTTCTTAATCATAGCCTCAATTTTGTCCCGCACGTTGAATATAGTTGTAATCCTAGATTTAGATCATTCAGGCGAGAAAAAAACATCACCCAGATAGGCCAGTTGTGTGAGAAACTCGTCATCATGCAAGCGGTCAGACAAGTGAAAATGATGGTCAGTAAAGAAAACTTTAAGCTCATCTCTCAATTCAAAAAAACGTGTCAATATTTTGCCCCTTGATAACCAGCACACTTCTGTATGTTGTAAAAGTGTTACATGGTCGCTGCCCATATCATTGCATAATGCAGAAAATACACGAGAGTTCAGGGGCCTTGCTTTAACAAAGTTACCATTTTCACTGTAGTGAAAATGTCTTTCAAGCTGTGAGGCATCCCCTTGGCAGCAAGAGCGTCTCGGTGGATGCTACAGTGTACCCATGTGGCGTCGGGAGCAAATGCTTGCACACGCGTTACCACTCCACTATGTCTCCTTGTCATGGCTTTTGCGCCATCAGTACAGATACCAACACATCTTGACCACCAAAGTCCATTTGATGTCAAAAAGCTGTCCAGTACTTTAAAATATCTTATCATGCTGTTGTGGTTTGCAGAAGAGAATGTCTTCCTTAATTGAACCCCCATAAACATAATGGACATATACCAGGAGCTGTTCCAGGCCCGCCATGTCTGTTGACTCATCCAGCTGTAACGCATATAATTCACTGGCTTGTATGCGAAGCAGTAATTGTTTCAAAACATCTCCTGCCATGTCACTGATGCGTCGCGAAACAATGTTGTTTGATAAAGGCATTGTCTGTATTGTTTTCTTTGGCCTTTTCCCCCAGCATTGTCCCAGCCATATCTGCGGCAGCAGGAATAATGATGTCATCCACAATAGTATGGGGCTGGCCTGTCCTAGCCACTCGGAAGCTCACCATATAAGACGCTTCTAGCCCCTTCTTATTAATGGTATCTGTTGCTTTCATTCATGTCTTACTACTCGAAGTTGTCTTTTTTCTCACTCAAAAAAGTCCTGTGGCTTATTTTTCAAATTGTCATGTTTCGTTTCTAAATGTCTGTGCAAGAGTGAAGGTTTCCCGCGAGAGAGTAACGGTTAATGTGAATGGATGTTAATTATTTGACTAGGCTACCTGTATTTGACATTGTGTTGTTATTTCGCTGAACACTAGATGTAATTTTATTTTTGCCAGTGAAACGAAGCTACTCAGGCGAGGAAAAAAACCTCACCCAAATGTAAGGCCCGGTTGGAAAATCTAAATGTACTTTTTGAAATTTTAAATATATATTTTTTATGTTTATCACATTTTTATTGGCGTATCCCCGACGGCATTGCACATACCCCAGTTTGGGAATACCTGGCCTACAGGCAGGAGGTCAGAGATGTAGTAGTGTGGCGCCAGAACAACAACCTCTTCCTCAACGTCAGTAATACCAAGGAGCTGATCGTGGACTATTGGAGAAAGAGAGGAGAGCACACCCCAATCCACATTGACGGGGCCGATGTGGAGTGGGTCAAGAGCTTAAAGATCCTTGGTGTCCACATCACTAAGGACTTAACACGGTCCATACACACCTGCACAGTCGTGAAGAGGGCTTGGCAGTCCCTCTTCCCCCTCAGGAGGCTGAAAATATTTGGCATGTTCTACAAGAGCATTTTGACTGTCTGATTCACTGCAAAGTGCTACAGAGGGTGGTGCAGACAGCCCAGTACATCACTGGGGCCGAGCTCCCTGTTATCCAGGACCTCTCTATTACACGGTGTCAGAGGAAGCCAAAGACTGCAGTCACCCAAGCCATAGACTGTTCAGTCTGCTACCGTCCGGCCAACAGACTCCGAGACAACTTCTACCCCCATGTATTAGCCAGACTGCTAAATAGTCAATTAAGGGTACCCCAGCTATCTGCATTGATTATCTTGCACTGACCCTACGCGCACTCACTATATAAATATATATATATTTGGAAAATTAAGGATATTTTATTTCAGCTCAAAACATGGGACCAACACTTCACATGTTGCGTTTATATTTTTGTTTTGAGCTGAAATAAAATATCCTTCATTTTCCATACGCACAAAAAGCTTATTTCTCTAAAATGTACAAATTTGTTTACATCCCTTTTAGTGAGCATTTCTTATTTGCCAATCCATCCACCTGACAGATGTGACATATCAAGAAGCTGATTAAACAGCATGATCATTACAGCATGCACCTTGTGCTGGGGACAAAAAAAGGCCACTCAATCACACAACACATTGCCACAAATGTCTCAAGTTTTGAGGGAGCGTGCAACTGGCATGCTGTCTGCAGGAATGTCCACCAGAGCTGTTGCAAGAGAATTGAATGTTCATTCCTCTACCATAAGCCGCCTCCAACGTAGTTTTAGAGAATTTGGCCTCACAACCGCAGACCACGTGTAACCACGCCAAACTAGGACCTCCATATATGGCTTCTTAAGCTGTGGAATCGTCTGAGACCAGCCACCCGGACAGCTGATGAAACTGTGGGTTTGCACAACCGAAGAATATAAACATGTCACCCATTGAGCATGTTTGAGATGCTCTGGATTGACGTGTACGACAGCGGGTTCCAGTTACTGCCAATATCCAGCAACTTCGCACAGCCATTGAAGAGGAGTGGGACAACATTCCACAGGCCACAATCAACAACCTGATCAACTCAATGCGAAGGAGATGTGTCGCGCTGCATGAGGCAAATGGTGGTCACACCAGATACTGACTGGTTTTCTGATCCATGCCCCTACCTTTTCTTAAGGTATATGTGACCAACAGATGTGTATCTGTATTACCAGTCATGTGAAATCCATAGATTAAGGACTAATGTATTCATTTCAATTGACTGATTTCCTTATATGAACTAAAATAATTGCCATTTTTGCATGTTGCATTTATATTTGTGTTCAGTGTACAAACCTTATACATACATACATACATACATACATACATACATACATACATACAGTTGAAGTCAGAAGTTTACATACACCTTAGACAAATACATTTAAACTCAGTTTTTCACAATTCCTGACGTTTAATCCGAATAAAAATGCCCTGTCTTAGGTCAGTTAGGATCACCCCTTTATTTTAAGAATGGTTGTCCCGTGTTGCTCAGTTGGTAGAGCATGGCGCTTGCAACGCCAGGGTTGTGGGTTCAATTCCCACGGGGGGACCAGGGTTCAATTCCCACGGTGGGACCAGGATGAATATGTATGAACTTTCCAATTTGTAAGTCGCTCTGGATAAGAGCGTCTGCTAAATGACTTAAATGTAAATGTAAAGAATGTGAAATGTCAGAATAATAGTAGAGAGAATGATTTATTTCTTTCATCACATTCCCAGTGGGTCAGAAGTTTACATACACCCAATTACTATTTGGTAGCATTTCCTTTAAACTGTTTAATTTGGGTCAAACGTTTTGGGTAGCCTTCCACAAGCTTCCCACAATAAGTTGGGTGAATTTTGGCCCATTCCTCCTGACAGAGCTGGTGTAACTGAGTCAGGTTTGTAGGCCTCCTTGCTCGCACACACTTTTTCAGGTCTGCCCACACATTTTTTATGGGATTGAGATCAGGGCTTTGTGATGGCCACTCCAATACCTTGACTTTGTTGTCCTTAAGCCATTTTGCCACATCTTTGGAAGTATGCTTGGGGTCATTGTCCATTTGGAAGACACATTTGCGAGCAAGCTTTAACTTCCTGACTGATGTCTTGAGATGTTGCTTCAATAAATCTACATCATTTTCCTTCCTCATGATGCATTCTATTTTGTGAAGTGCACCAGTCCCTCCTGCAGCAAAGCAACCCCACAACATGATGCTGCCACCCCCATGCTTCATGGTTGGGCTGGTGTTCTTCGGCTTGCAAGCCTCCCCCTTTTTCCTTCAAACATAACGATGGTCATTATGGCCAAACAGTTCTATTGTTGTTTCATCAGACCAGATGAAAAAGTACGATCTTTGTCCCCATGTGCAGTTGCAAACTGTAGTCTGGCTTTTTTATGGCAGTTTTGGAGTAGTGGCCTCTTCCTTGCTGAGCGGCCTTTCAGGTTATGTCGATATAGGACTTGTTTTACTGTGGATATAGACACTTTTGTACCTGTTTCCTCCAGCATCTTCACAATGTCCTTTCTTGTCACATTCCTGACCTATTGTTCCTTTTTCTTTTATTTATTTAGTTGGTCAGGGCGTGAGTTGGGGTGGGTTGTCTATGTGTGTTTTTCTATGTTGGGGTTTTGTGTTCGGCCTGGTATGATTCTCAATCAGAGGCAGCTGTAGATCGTTTGTCCCTGATTGAGAATCATACTAAGGCAGCCGGGGTTTCACGTGTGGTTTGTGGGTGGTTGTATCGCGTGTCTGTGTATGTCGCACCACACGGGACTGTTTGCGGTTTGTCACGTTTGTTGTTTTTGTATGTTAAGTGTTCAGTCTGTTTTCATTAAATAATCATGGAAACTAACCACTCTGCATATTGGTCTGATCCTTCTCGCCTCTCCTCCTCGTCCGAGGAGGAGGATTACGACGATCGTTACATTTCTGTTGTTCTGGGATTGATTTGTACATTTCGCACCAAAGTACGTTCATCTCTAGGAGACAGAATGCGTCTCCTTCCTGAATGGTATTACGGCTGCTCGGTCCCATGGTGTTTATACTTGCGTACTATTGTTTGTGCAGATGAACGTGGCACCTTCAGGTGTTCGGAAATTGCTCCAAATTGCTCCAAGGATGAACCAGACTTGTGGAGGTCTACAATTTATTTTCTGAGGTCTTGGCTGATTTCTATTGATTTTCCCCATGATGTCAAGCAAAGAGGCACTGAGTTTGAAGGTAGGCCTTGAAATACGTCCACAGTTACACCTCCAATTGACTCAAATGATGTCAATTAACCTATCAGAAGCTTCTATTGCCATGACATCATTTTCTGGAGTTTTCCAAGTTTAAATCAACTTAGTGTATGTAAACTTCTGACCCACTGGAATTGTGATACAGCGAATTATAAGTGAAATAATCTGTCTGTAAACAATTGTTGGAAAAATTACTTGTTTCATGCACAAAGTAGATATCCTAACCGACTTGCCAAATCTATAGTTTGTTAACAAGAAATTTGTGGAGTGGTTGAAAAGCGAGTTTTAATGACTCCAACCTAAGTGTATGCAAACTTCAGACTTCATCTGTACTACCTCGACTAACCGGTGCCCACGCACATTGACTCTGTATCGGAACCCCCCTGTATATAGTCCCGCTATTGTATTTTACTGCTGCTCTTTAATTACTTGTTACTTTTATCTCTTATGCATATTTTTTTTTAAACTGCATTGTTGGTTAGGGGCTCGTAAGTAAGCATTTCGCTGTTGTATTCGGCGCATGTGACTAATAAAATTTGATTTGATATCGATATGTTCTTGAGTTAATTTTGGAAACGGTAACTCATTAAATAAACTTTTCCCGTGGTGCCCCAAATTCCTAATGAGTTAATTCTGCCATGAATAATTTAATAGAGTAATAATTAAACGTAGTAGGTAATTATTCAAAGAATAACATTCATCACATTAATGAGTCATGTCACGACATTATGTTCTGGCCCCCTGACCATCCGCGCAAGAAAAAAAATCACCTGCAGTTGAATCTCGTCGATGGTCCCTGCCATAAGGGCTGTTGGGTGAGAAGGGATGGGGAGAAGAGGAGAAGTTGGAGAAGATGCGACTGGAACCAAGCTGAATTGAGCTCATGAAACATTTCTTCTCCTCCCCACTCGCAATCCCCCATAGACGACCCCAACCCCTGACATCATCATCACCATCAACAGCATTTGTCTCCACTGGGGCCTCCATCATAAAAATCACATAATCTCTCTTTATTACCTCTGTGTTGAAGGAGAGGAGCCTTGCTGCACCACTCCTGGTGTGTAGAGTGTTTGGGAGGAGGTGGAGGGCTGTGTAGGGGCGGGCTGGCCCACCAATTGGTGGATGGAGAGGCCCAGGAAGGCAAGGCTCCGGAGGTGCTGCTTTGCCCCATTATTTACAGTCTGCGCACTGTCATAAGTGCCACATGCTGCTGGTTGTCCATCCAGTCTAGTCATCCATCTACACACTCACCACCGCATCGGGCAATGTGTCAACTTAACTACCGGGCATAAAATGTTCTGTACAAACTCAAATTTGTCTGGGGCCCTACCATGGATCATAATGTAAATAACTATTGCAGATATGGAAAATGATGCCATGAATGCCATTTGTCAAGCACTCAACCCTGCACCCAGTTATAAAAGTTATCACTTTCCCCTGGGCTAAACAAAATGTTTGACTGTGTTCACTACTCTTCTTTACATTCTAGTACTTGAACTTAAATGATTTTAAACTGAACTGAATTATTCATTAATATACTTTTTATTTTGTATTCATAGACAACAATAAGAGGTACCTGAGAGCATTGTTTGACTGAATCAATCGTTGATAGGGCTTGAAGCGCCAACCTTTTAATACCAGCCCTGGAATTTTCATTAATGAGAAACGTGGAGAAAATTGATTATCGGCTTTAGCTTCCAAGCTCAACTTTTATGTTTACCATTGATGGAGCAAAAACTTGTGGGCTACATATTGTCCGTTTTCTTGTTAGTTTTATGGAAAGGAAAGTGTTACTTACTGGTTTACTGGTGGTTGCAAATATAAAACCAGTTGTTGTTGTTTTTTACAAGACGTTTCTTACTGCTGAAAACCCCCTGAGCATGTTTGACGCTTCACACAAAACCCGTAAAAAAAATTGAGGCACTCACACTTCTTAATTCTTGCGACTACAGGGGGTGCTGTTCCGCATTAGCATATTTGTGTCTCCAAATTAAACTGCCTCGTGCTAAATTCTTGATCGTACAATATGCATATTATTGTTATTATTGGATAGAAAACACCTTCTAGTTTCTATAGAAGTTGGAATTTTGTCTCTGAGTGGTACAGAACAATTTCTACAGCACTTTTCATGACAGGGTTCAGATTTCAGAAATTTTTACCTCTGATCTGGGGTCTGTTTTTAAGGCGACAGTGAATGCTATGAAGAAACCGACACTGCCTACGTCTTCCTCTGGGTGTCTGTACGTCATCACGTTTTCAATGGAATCGATGGGACATTCACAGCCATTATAAAAGACCAAAATGTATAGAGACCGCCCTTTCTCGTCGTGCGCCTGAAGCGTGAAGGACATCGGACCTGCCTCGTTCCAAATCGTTTTCTAACCAGCAATATTTCTCCGGTCATGTTTTCAGTTGTTATAGTTGTTAAAAACATCATAATGTAGTTAATTTGAACCGTTTTATAGCAATTTATATCCGTTTAGTGCGATTTTGAGGAATTTCTTTGTTGTGCACTCTGAAAGTTTGGACACGTTTTGGGGTGTCGGTCGTTGGTGGTGGACATTTCGAAGGACAGAGGACATCTATCGACCAAAAGACGTTTATAACATAGAAAGGATACATTGCCCAAGAATCTGATGGAAGAACAGCTCAAAGTAAGCAATATTTAATATGATAAATCGTGTTTCTGTCGAAATATTTTAAACGCATATTTCGCCATTTTGTTTGGTATAGCTTCACTTGGCCAACCCTGTATTGAAAAGTAAGGATAATTTTAAAAATGTAAATCAGCGGTTGCATTAAGAACTAATTTGTCTTTCGATTGCTGTCAACCCTGTATTTTTTAGTCAAGTATATGATTAGCTTTCAATTAAACTAGATCACTCTGATAGATGACGTCAGACATATTGAGGCTTGATTTCCTAGTATTTTTATTGTGTAACCACGGTTTTGTATGGCTAAATATGCACCTTTTCGAACAAACTGTATATGTATATTGTAAAATGATGTTACAGGAGTGTCATCGGAAGAATTCTGAGAAGGTTAGTGAAAAAATTAATATATTTTGGCGATGATAACGTTATAGCTCCCTTTGCCTGGAATCGATGCTCTGGTAACGTTTGTACATGTGGTATGCTAACTTATCGATTTATTGTGTTTTCGCTGAAAAACGCTTAGAAAATCTGAAATATGGTCTGAAATCACAAGAACTGGGTCTTTCCATTGCTATGCTTTGTCTATTTTTATGAAATGTTTTATGATGAGTAAATTGGTCATACACGTTGCTCTATCTAGTAATTCTAGTCGATTTGTGATGGTGGGTGCAATTGTAAACTGTGATTTCTACCTGAAATATGCACTTTTTTCTAACAACACCTATCCTATACCATGAATATGTTATCAGACTGTCATCTGATGAGTTTTTTTCTTGGTTTGTTGCTATCAATATCTTAGTTTAGCCGAATTGGTGATAGCTAGTGGTGGAGAGAGAAAATGGTGGACAAAGAAAGATGGTGTATTTTGCTAACGTGGTTAGCTAATAGATTTACATATTGTGTCTTCCCTGTAAAACATTTTAAAAAACAGAAATGATGGGTTTATTCACAAGATCTGTATCTTTCATCTGGTGTCTTGGACTTGTGATTTAATGATATTTAGATGCTACTATTTACTTGTGAAGCTATGCTAGCGATGCTAATCAGTGTGGGGGGGGTGGGGGGTGATCCCGGATACGGGGTTGATACTCGTGAAAGGTTAAAAACTGTTAGCAATTTATTTTCTTCTCCCCTCTAAGGACAGAGAAGAAATAGCACAATACAACATTGGATCTTGCTCTTTTTTCGAGAGAAAAAAATTCATACTGTACAAAATAATATTTTACCACCCGAAGGCAAGGTGTTATAATACGGATAATGGTTGCAGTTTTCAACATCACAGTCTTATCCCCATGTGTGTAATGCCTCAAGAATGAAAATCAAATATTTCTGACATCAGCCATGGGGACAAACTGCTTCCATGGATCATACGTTTCAATGATTTTACCTCCTCTAGTTTCCATAGTGATTTCCATTGTGATCCCTACTGTCATTATACCAAGTGCTATATAGGCCTATAGAGCTATACAGTACACGTTCCGGATATATTTGTTGATGATAATTTGTGTTCTATAGTAAATAATGTTAGAACCTACTTACTCACTCCTTCTCCAGTAGTTTATTACATTTACAACCCGTGTGTTGATTTACAAGGGCTATTGCTGGCACCATCATTTTTACCTCCGAATGAAAAGGTAATTCCTGTACTCCATCACACGGATGCAGCAAACTGTTCTACGAATCATGAGACAATGAGGATCTTATTCGAGTAAAAATCTCTTGCTTTGTGCCATATGGCAAGTTTAGGTGATAGAGGGACAGAGCATTCTACAGTGTGACCGCCGTCTCCTCTCTGCCCGGCAACACAATAATTATCCAATAAAAAAAATCACCTACGGATATTATTTACCTCATCAGCTACTGAGCACAAAAACGCTGAAGCAGCTTACTTAGTGTGAAGGACCAGTGGTGTAAAGTTCAGTTTGGCAGTAGCTGGATGACACAAAGGACTAGGAAGTGATGCACCCATCAGTCTCCCATCAAAGCCTTCTGGTGGATTTTTTTCTTTTCTTCTTCCGTTTCACATTCTTTGTGAAATATTTAAACAAGCACCACACAGTATAAGTGAGGCGGCAAGGAGCCTAGTGGTTAAAGCGTTGGACTAGTAACCGAAAGGTTGCAAGATCGAAATCCTTGAGCTGACAAGGTAAAAATCTGTCGTTCTGCCCCTGAACAAGGCAGTTAACCCACCGTTCCTAGGCCGTCATTGAAAATAAGAATTTGTTCTTAATTGACTTGCCTAGTTAAATAAAGGTAAAATATAAAAGTTGGTATCATGTAGTTGCTAATCATGTTGAATTATTTTAAGTGAAAGCCCTCGATGCTATACCAGGTACAAATACTACCTACTACCTCCCTGAAATAGCAGAGGTCTAGGACTATAAAATAGTGTTACCAGTACCCGCGAATCTACCTGTCTATTCAAGTCCTACTTGGACAGAGATTATTTGTGACTGTGCTGGAGAACAATAAGCTCAGACAAACCTTGGAAGACTGTCTGCAGAGATCCTTGAGCTACTCTCTCCACCAGCCTGTCTGCAGCCTATTTCTGTGGGAAACATATTGCTGCTATGCTTTGCTTGTCGTTTTGCTGTGGAGCTTCGTTTCCCAGGTCCTACTCCAGCAATAAGCAGTAATATGGAGATTTAATTATTACAGGAGACATGAGATTTCCGTCAAGGCCCCTTACAGTTGAAATTAGTCCTGGCAACCCTACAGTACAGTGTTGCGAATGATAATCACTCTTTAAAGGATAAAAACTCTTTAAAGGACTACAAGCTGAAGAATGTATCGATTACACTATTAAAATAGATTTGTATTTTTCAAATATACTGAAAGGCCCTTCACCGAGGCCTTGTAACTCGCTGTTGAGACAGTCTTTCGACTCGCTCTGCTAGATCATTACTAATAATATTTTAGATTGTAATCATGAGGAAGCCATTATTGAAAACCATTTTCATAACAGCGACAAAGATAAAATTATATTTATAGCGCATTCGGTCTTCTGTCTCATTCCCATGTATAGTGGGGAGAACAAGTATTTGATACACTGCCGATTTTGCAGGTTTTCCTACTTACAAAGCATGTAGAGGTCTGTAATTTTTATCATAGGTACACTTCAACTGTGAGAGAATTTTTAAAAAATCCAGAAAATCACATTGTATGATTTTTAAGTAATTAATTTGCATTTTATTGCATGACATAAGTATTTGATCACCTACCAACCAGTAAGAACTCCGTCTCTCACAGACCTGTTAGTTTTTCTTTAATCAGTACAATAGTTTTCAGCTGTGCTAACATAATTGCAAAAGGGTTTTCTAATGATCAATTTACTCCTGAGGTGCTGACTTGCTGCACCCTCGACAACTACTGTGATTATTATTATTTGACCATGCTGGTCATTTATGAACATTTGAACATCTTGGCCATGTTCTGTTATAATCTCCACCCGGCACAGCCAGAAAAGGACTGGCCACCCCTCATAGCCTGGTTCCTCTCTAGGTTTCTTCCTAGGTTTTGGCCTTTCTTTTTTGGTTTTGGAGTTTTTCCTAGCCACCGTGCTTCTACACCTGCATTGCTTGCTGTTTGGGGTTTTAGGCTGGGTTTCTGTACAGCACATAAGCTGATGTAAGAAGGGCTATATAAATACATTTGATTTGATTTGAATTAGCCTTTTAAAATGATCAACTTGGATTAGCTAACACAATGTGCCATTGGAACACAGGAATGATGGTTGCTGATAATGGGCCTCTGTACGCCTATGTAGATGTTCCATAAAAAATCTGCCGTTTCCAGCTACAATAGTCATTTACAACATTAACAATGTCTACACTGTATTTCTGATCAATTTCCTGTTATTTTAATGGACAAAAAATGTGCTTTTCTTTCCAAAACAAGGACATTTCTAAGTGACCCCAAACTTTTGAACGGTAGTGTACATGGTAATTATGACCTTCAGGAGGACGTCCTCCAACCAATCAAAACTTTTGCAATATGAACTGACATGTTGTCCATCCAATCATAGAATTAGGATCAGAAAACGAACGTAGTGAGTTATATTGGGATTGTGCCACAGAGCATTGTGGGGGTTCTATGTGTTGAGAGGCTTGGTGACATTGTTGGATAGAGATTATGATTGAATGGTGATAGTTGAGCATTCAATTCAGATTTGTTTTTTGAAATTACAGGAGACGGAGATGGTATATTATAAATTGTTTTCCTGGTTATAGAACTTTATTTTTGTGTTCAGTTAGAAAAGCAAATGTAAATAAATTGCACTAACTTCAGTAGCTAGCTAGCTACCAGCACGTGTGTGCAGTTTTCTCCACCAGAATGATAGAATGGCCAACGCTGCAGAAAATGTTGTGGACTTTTTGTTGAAGAACCCCTTTCATTCTCTGGTGTACAAGGAAAATGTGTGAATTAAAAGCGAGGGTCGACCTTTGCCTGAGATTAGTTTCATGAAGGCAGATGAAAAGGTGAAGGCGTTCAATACTAACATGAATCAAAAGTATAGCTGGTTAACAGGGAGCCTTTCATCAGGCCGGCTGTATTGCTGGCCTTGCCTGCTTTTTGGAAAGTCTGAGCCTTGATCAGGTGCAGCGACCTGAAGAACACTAATCGTTCAGCTAAATGAAAAAACAAAAGAAGGGCATGTAAGAATTTGCTTTTAGGAGGACACGACGAGAGGTAAAGTTCACATATGGAACTTTCGACTGTCTTTTCTGGGATGTCGAAAACAATTCCAAATGATTTGATAGCTTCCATCGCCTCATCCATTAAAAGTTATATTAAAGAGAGAGTTTGATGCAACACACTCTCAGGTAGGCTTTTCAATTTCCTCCAGTATTTATTTAGCAAATATTATAACACATAATCACTAAGGCGCAAACACAAGCAAAAACTCACGACATAAATGTTGCAGCAGCCGAGGCTACACCTAAAACATTAGAAATCTGACATGCTGCATCGGATGAAAACGAGACAATTTTTCAGTCTGATCAACTATTAAAAATTGCCCCATCGCTCTGGGACCTGCACCAGTCTACTTGCAGTTGTCAGTTATCGTCATGTGGATGACCAGGGCTTTATTCAGGATGTTTCTAGGTCTACTTTCATGTGTCAAGTGGGCAAGATGCGCAGTCTGTGTTTGACTTTATGAATTTTGAGATGTCTGAGTTTAAGTTCATAGAGAAACTCGTTGTCCAAAACTACGATGGCGCAGCAGTAATGGAATGTATCTGCTATTTGTATTTAAAGCTAAGTCCCCTCCTGTTCCCTGATTGAGGTGATGACTACTCCACTCCACTAACATTGTCAACTTTCTCCTGACATGAACTGAAGCCATGTCTCATATGCCCGATCATCCACTGGCACATTGAATGTTTCCCCTCCAAGCACTGTGTATACCCCTATCAATTTTCTCTCATTACTGTATGTAGAGTCAATCACTTACACAATCAAATTATTACACATCAATGATTTTACTCCTTGCTTGGACTAACTCATTCATAGCTCTTTTGTCTAACTGTGTAGTGTGATGTCTTATAGTTTTTTATCTTCTCAGTCAAATCCTGTCCTGCACTGGTCAAGCCTCTGAACACCTCAACTCTTGCCTCATACCTTCATTCAATCACTGCTGTGATCCCTTTCCAACACGGTGTAAGTAGCCCTCTCATTCCCATTCCCCATAACATTGTACTTTAATTGTCTTTGTTAAATGCTTTAGGTTAATATCATTAGTCTTTGATGATTTTTTAAATACACTTTGTCATCTCTGTGCGTTCCGTGCCTATACCGTGGGTCTCCCATCCTCCTCAATTTGTCAAGTCACCAGCCTCCAATGTTGTCATCCTCACCAGGGTCTTGACCTGACTGCAGTTTGGCATTGTAACTGACGTCAGTGAGCAAATGCTCACCTTCGATGGTCACTGGCATGCTGGAGAAGTGTGCTCTTCACTGATGAATCAGACGTGTGGCGTCATGTTGGCAAGCGGTTTGCTGATGTCAATGTTGTGAACAGAGTGCCTCATGGTGCCGGTGGAGTTATGGTATGGGCAGGCATAAGCTACGGACAACTAACACAATTGCATTTTATTAATGGAAATTTGAATGCACAGAGATACCGTGATGAGATCCTGAGGCCCATTGTTGAGCCATTCATCCACCGCCATCACCCCATGTTTGAGCATGATAATGCACGGCCCCATATCGCAAGGATCTGTACACAATTCCTGGAATTGCATACTGTACTCACCAGACATGTCACCCATTGAGCATGTTTGGGACGCTCTGGATCGACGTGTACTACAGCGTGTCCCAGGTCCCTCCCATATCCGGCAACTTCGCACAGCCATTGAAGAGGAGTGGGACGACATTCCACAATCAACAGCCTGATCAACTCTTATGCGAAGGAGATTTTTCACGCTGCATGAGGCAAGTGGGGGTCACACCAGATACTGACTGAATTTCTGATCCACGCCCCTACCTTTTTTTAAAGGTATCTGTCACCGACAGATGCAAAACTGAATTCCCAGTCATGTGAAATCCATAGATTAGGGCCTAATGAACTAATTGCATTCACTGATTTCCTTATATGAACTGTAACTCAGTTAAATCTTTGAAATTGTTGCATGTTGCTGTAACGGGTTTCGTCCTCGTCTGAAGAGGAGTATGAAATGTCGGACCAATACGCAGCGTGGTAAGTGTCCATAATGATATATTTATTCAATCAAACAGAACACTGAACGAAATAACAAAACAAACAACCCGAAACAGTCCCGTATGGTGAAAACACTAACACAGGATACCATCACCCACAACACACAAAGGAAAACAGGCTACCTAAATATGGCTCCCAATCAGAGACAACGACTGACACCTGCCTCTGATTGAGAACCATACTAGGCCAAACACAGAAACAGACAACCTAGACATACAACATAGAATGCCCACCCACATCACACCCTGACCAAACAAAACATAGAAACATGCAAAGCAATCTATGGTCAGGGCGTGACAGTACCCCCCCCCCCCCCCCAAAGGTGCGGACTCCGGCCGCAAAACCTGAACCTATAGGTGAGGGTCTGGGTGGGCATCTGTCCGCAGTGGCGGCTCTGGCGCGGGACGTGGACCCCACTCCACCATAGTCTTAGCCCGCTTAACTTCTTGAGCCTATGGGGGCGCCATTTCGACTTTGTTAAAATGAGTTCCCAAATTAAACTGCCTCGTACTCAATTCTTGCTCGTACAATATGCATATTATTATTACTATTGGATAGAAAACACTCTCTAGTTTCTAAAACCGTTTGAATTATTTCTCTGAGTGAAACAGAACTCATTCTGCAGCACATTTCCTGTCAGGGAGTGAGATTTCAGAAATCGAGGTCCCTGTTCTGAGGCCAGTTTATAAGTCCCCATGTAAGCCATCGGGTTACATGCACTGCATACGTCTTCCTCTAGATGTCAGTAAGTGGGGAGAATTTGAATGGAGTGGATTGCGCAATCTGGGGCCCTTTATAAGACCGTGGAACGGAAGTACCGTCCTTTTCAACAGTGCGCCTGACGCATGAAGACATCACAATGGCGTCCTGCAAACGCTTTCGTTTTAGTAGTTCTATATCTCCGGTCATGTTTTTATTCGTTATAGGTGTTAAAGACATCATAAGGTAGTTAATTTAAACCGACTTAGCAGTTTATAGCAGTTTATTACGATTTTCTGGGATTTCTTTGTCATGCGCTTTCACGAGTTGGACACCTCTCCAGTTGGCGGCTAACATTAGCGGCTATTTCGACCGGACAAGAGGACATCTTTCAACCCAAAGACGATTGTTCTGGAGAAAGGACACCTTGCCCAAGATTCTGATGGAAGCTCAGCTAATAGTAAGCAGTCTTTATGCTGTTAATTCGTACTTATGTTGACAAATGTCAGATAATAATTCCGCCATGAATTATGGTGCGGTCTCGCTTTAGCGCACGCTGTATGCTTGAAGTAACGTTAATTTAAAAAATGTAACCCATCGATTGCATTAAGAACTAATTTGTCTTTCAATTGCTGTCCAACCTGTATTTTTTAGTCAAGTTTTGGAATAGTTACTGATTAGAATAGGTGCCTCTTCAAAGATTTCTCCTGCCATTTTCTGGGCAGCTTTGCTACTTTTTTCATTGTATAACCATGATTTGTGCCGCTAAATATGCACATTTTCGAACAAACTCTATATGCATTGTGTAATATGATGTTATAGGACTGTCATCTGAAGAATTCTGAGAAGGTTAGTGAAAAAATTAATATCTTTTGGTGGTTTATACGTAATCGCTATGTTTGGCTTGAATCAATGCTGTTGTAATGTTTGCTATTGTGGTAAGCTAATATAACGCTATATTGTGTTTTCGCTGTAAAACACTTAGAAAATCTGAAATATTGTCTGGATTCACAAGATCTGTGTCTTTCAATTGCTGTACGCTGTGTATTTTTAAGAAATGTTTTATGATGAGTAATTAGGTAATACACGTTGCTCTCTGTAGTTATTCTAGTCACTTTGGTGAGAGTTGTGATGGTGGCTGCAATGGTAAACTATGATTTATACCTGAAATATGCACATTTTTCTAACAAAACATATGCTATACAATAAATATGTTATCAGACTGTCATCTGATGAAGTTGTTTCTTGGTTAGTGGCTATTTATATCTTTATTTGGTCGAATTTGTGATAGCTACTGATGGAGTAAAAAACTGGTGGAGTAAAAAAAGTGGTGTCTTTTGCTAACGTGGTTAGCTAATAGATTTACATATTGTGTCTTCCCTGTAAAACATTTTAAAAATCAGAAATGATGGCTGGATTCACAAGATGTGTATCTTTCATCTGGTGTCTTGGACTTGTGATTTAATGATATTTAGATGCTAGTATTTACTTGTGACGCTATGCTAGGCTATGCTAGTAGCTTTTCTACTGATGGGGGTGCTCCCGGATCCGGGTTTGGGAGGTGTTAGAGGTTAAGTGGCGTCTTTGGAGCGGTGACCCTCACCGCCGACCTTGGACTGGGGACCCTAATAAAGGGCACCACTGGACTGAGGGGCGCCTCTGGACTGAGGGGCGCCTCTGGACTGAGGGGCGCCTCCGGACTGAGGGGCGCCTCCGGACTGAGGGGCGGCTCGGGACAGACGGGCGGCTCAGGCGGCTCAGGACAGACGGGCGGCTCAGGACACACGGGGGGCTCAGGACACACGGGGGGCTCTGGCGACTCAGGACTGGAGGGACACACAGGAGACTTGGTTCTTAGAACAGGCACAGTACTCACCAGGCTGGAGAGATCTACTGGAGGCCTGGTCCTTGGAGGAGGCACAGGATAGACCGGTCCGTGGAGGCACACTGGAGGTCTCGAACTAAGGACCTGCACAACCCGTCCTGGCTGGATGTTGATTTTAGCCCGGTACTTCCGGGGCGCAGGCACAGGACACACTGGGCTGTGCAGACCCACAGGAGACACAGTGCGTAGGGGTGGTGCCATATAACATGGACCGAGGAGACGTACTGGAGACCAGATGCGCTGAGCAGGCTTCATCGCACCTGGCTCGATGCCCACTCTAGCCCGGCCGATACGAGGAGCGGCAATGTAGCGCACCGGGCTAAGCACACGTACTGGAGACATCGTGCGCTTCTCCGCATAACACGGTGCCTGCCCGGACCACCTCTCTCCACGGTAAGCACGGGAAGTTGGCTCAGGTCTCCTACCTGACTTAGCCCCACTCCCCGTGTGCCTCCCCCCACTCCCCGTGTGCCTCCCCCCAAGACATTTTTGGGGCTGCCTCTCGGGCTTCCAGCCGCGCTGCCGTGCTGCCTCCTCATACCACCTCCGCTCAGCTTTCGCTGCCTTGGGGTGGAGATATTCCCCAGCCTGTGTCCAGGGTCCTTCTCCGTCTAGAATCTCCTCCCATGTCCAAGAGTCCAGAACTCGCTGCTGCCTGATACCACGCTGCTTGGTCCTTTTTTGGTGGGTGGTTCTGTAACGGGTTTCGTCCTCTTTGTCTGAGGAGGAGTAGCAAGGATCAGACCAATACGCAGCGTGGTAAGTGTCCATTATGATATATTTAATAAATCAAACAGAACACTGAACGAAATAACAAAAGTACAAAACAAACAACCCGAAACAGTCCTGTATGGTGAAACACTAACACAGGATACAACCACCCACAACACACAAAGGAAAACAGGCTACCTAAATATGGCTCCCAATCAGACAACGACTGACACCTGCCTCTGATTGAGAACCATACTAGGCCAAACACATAGAAACAGACAACCTAGACATACAACATAGAATGCCCACCCACATCACACCCTGACCAAACAAAACATAGAAACATATAAAGCAATCTATGGTCAGGGCGTGACAGTTGCGTTTATATTTCTGTTCAGTGTACTAATTGTCCATTGCCCCCACTGCAGTGCCAACATTTGTCAGACACTGGTTACATGAGTTTCAATTCCCTAGAGGTCAGATATACTGTATGCAGAAATGTTTTATTGATTAATTTATTCCGAACAGAATTGGAAGCTTTGTACATGTTAAGATATTTTTCCATGTTTTAGGAGAAAGGTGGACAAATCATTCTCCCTGCACAATTCTACACCTTGGCATTACTGTACTCCAAGGTATTTAACTCCTTCTGGAGACCATTTTGAGTCGAAAAGAGGCAATACTGTCTTTGTGACAGTGTGTGTTTAAAGGCATCGCCTCTGATTTGTCCCAATTGATATTATTTGCCCTAACTGATAGCTTGCTAACATTTTTGATTGTTTTTAGTACATGCTTAAGTGATGTCTGGGGATTCTTTACTGTTAGCAGTATGTCATCTGCACAGAGGCTTATTTTGACGTTCTCTTTACCTTTCTTAATTCCTTGTATCCTTTTATCATCTCTAAGTAAGTAGGCTAAGGGTTCCAAAGACAGAATGATGAGCAAAGGTGAGAGAACGCACCCTTGGCGTGTTCCTCTGTGGAGGGTGAAGGCATCTGACATTAGACCATTAGTGCATATTTTGGCTGTTGGTGACTTGTATAAAAGTGATATATTCTTAATAAATGTTGTCCCTAAACCAAACTCTGAGAGTGTTCTAAACAAGTATGACCATTCTATGCGGTCAAATGCCTTTCCGCCATTCTTGGGGAATGGTACTCTGGCATTGTCACGATCGTCTTCTTGAGAGAGATTGGACCAAGGCGCAGCGTGTGCAAAATACATCTCTTTATTTTGGAAGAGAGAAAAACACGAAAACGAACACTATACACAAACAACAAAGAAGCTAAATAACGTAAGTGAACAGACAAGCAACAAACGTTCAACATAGACAATTACCCACAAACACATGATGCCCATGGCTGCCTTAAATATGGCTCCCAATTAGAGACAATAAACCACAGCTGTCTCTAATTGAGAACCAATCCAGGCAGCCATCGACATACAAACACCTAGACAAGACATTGCCCCATTAAACCTACAAACCCCTAGACAAACCAAAACACATACTGTAACGGTTTTGACTTGAGGTTATTTATAGGGGTGCCAGGTAGGTTGTGCCTACCAGAGAAAGCATGGGTTTCTCCTTTTAGTTTTGGAGGGAATGAGTCCCATCTGGTCCGTCAAGTCACACCAATACAAAGGATTTATGTAAAAGTCAGGATGGAAATATACTTTTCATAAACCCCTTAAAACATTGGAAAGAACTTCAAACAAGTGTATTCTTTTGCGTGGTTGTATTAACAACATAAATGATCACACACACCCTCACACAACAATATAACAAATCAATGCACTTATGTTCATTTAGAAATGTCCTGTACCTCGGGCATAAAAAGAGTCCAGCCCGGTAAATAAGTTCAGTGACTCAAGTGACCTTAGTCACGCAACGTTTGTCCGTAGCGTAAATCCAGTATATTCATACACTCAAAATACCACTTATTTTGCAACACAACTAGAAAGCGTATCAAAAGACTAATCAAAGAATAATGTCTGAACAACTAGATAATTCACAGTATACATCACCCCAAACAAATGAAATACCGTGTACAAAAAGTTGTAGTCAGTCGGTCAGTCAGACAATCCGCCAACAGATCTCCAGCGGAGAAAAGGCCACGAAAACCAACGGAGAGTTGTAGTCCACAGACGCACAGAGTGGATCCAATCCTGGGTAAACTCGTTTTAAGGCTACAAAACACACTGCAAGGCAACAAACAAACGTAAGAGCGAAGTTTCATGAACTGAAGGTAGTACACATCCTCATTCATGTCTCGATCACAACTTCACCTTTGCGCAGCTGATGCTGGCTATTTAATGGGGAATTAAAGGGGAAGCGCCCTATTAGAAGGAGAAGCACTGAGACGGTTCAGAAATATTCAGGGCCGTCACACACCCCCTCCCCTGGAAAAAGCCGACCATTGCCCGGGAAGGCACATCTTGGTCGGGGAAACCGAAAAAGGTCTCATCACTTTCCTCTACAAAAATATTCATTACTTTTTGGCGCTCAATCTCCTCCAATTCCTCAGCCGAGGGGTAACAGGCCTTAAGGCGTGAGACATGGACAACGCGCATATCTTCACCTGTGTCCTCTTTCACCACTCGGTAGTTCAAAGGGCCCATCTGCTCCACAATCCTATATGGTCCTTGCCATTTAGGAGCGAGCTTGGCCGAGAAGAATTGTTCAGCTTTCGAGTAAGGATGAGAGCGAAGCCACACCCGATCACGAAGCTGGAACTGCATGTCTCGTCTGTTCTTATCATAGTTTCTCTTCTGCTTGAGTCGAGCCTGGATCATGTTCTTCGAGACAAGAGCTCTCAAATCGTGGAGATGGACTACCTGGTCATAGCAAGCAGCGTCTGGAGTAAGCTGCTGGGGCTGTAGCACCATATCCAAGGGTCCTCGGAGGGGACGACTTAGGTTCAGCTCGGCAGGTGTGACTCCAGTGGACTCTTGCACAGCAGAATTCAGGGCAAATCGAAACTCGTGAAGGTGCTTGTCCCAGTGTTTGTGCTGGGTCCCTACATAGGAAGCAACCATTGTCTTCAAGGTTCGATTTACTCTCTCAGTGAGGTTGGTCTGTGGGTGATAGGCCGTGGTCAACTTCTGTCTCAGGTTCCATCTTTGGCAGGTCTCCTCAAAGAGATCAGAGACAAATTGGGAACCTCGATCAGACAGGATGTAATCAGGCACTCCCCAGCGAGTCAGGATCTCTTTCGTAAGGATGTTAGAGACTGTCCTTGCTGTGGCCTGACGCAGGGCAAAGAGCTCCACCCACTTGGAATAGTAATCAACAAAAACAAGCATATACACATTCTGATTGGAGCTTCTAGGAAATGGACCCATCAAATCCACTCCTAACATTTCCCAAGGTCGGGTAACCACCGTTTGCTGCAACTTGCCAGCAGGTTTTCTACCTTCTGGTTTGTACATTTGACAAACCTGGCAGTTTCGGATGTGTGACTTCACATCCATGCTCAGATGTGGCCAGTACAGTAATGCTTGCAACCGTTTGTAGGTTTTGAACCTGCCCAAATGACCAGCTAATGGGTCTTCATGGAAATGTTGAAGCAGTTGAAGGCGTAGAGTTTCAGGTATGTACATTTGGTAGAGTGTTCTGTGAGGTAGTTGTACAACTCGGTAGACTTTGTCTTCAATGATGGTCAGCTTTGTGGTAGGGTTGACCATCTTTTCTCCATCTTCCAGGATAGTCTGGTACAAAGCCTGTACTTCTGGATCATCCTGTTGGGCTTTCCAAATGACCTCATCAGAGAAGGGAAAGTCAGTTTTGGGTGAGTCTCGACTGCTAGACAGGACAGTAGCACATGTAAGATGAGGGCCACCATTATCACAAGCAGGAGCTCTGGATAAGGCATCTGGAACAGTGTTGTATTTTCCTTTCCTGTATTCTACTGCAAAGGTGAACTCTTGCAACCGTAGAGCCCATCTGATGAGCCTGGTGCTTGGTTTGTTGGTCTTGAACACCCACACAAGGGAGGAATGGTCAGTGACCACAGTGAAGTGTCTTCCCTCCAGGTAGTACCTCCACTTTTCCAAAGCCCAGACAACTGCAAGGCACTCTTGCTCGGTTGTGGAGTAGTTCCGTTCTGCTCCATTCAATGTCCGACTGGCGAACGCTAGCACGTCTTCAGTACCAAGTCCAGTCTGTTGGACTAGGACAGCACCAAGTCCAACATCACTTGCATCAGTGTAAACAACAAAAGGGCAATCAAAGTTGGGATGACCCAAAATGGGAGGTGTGACGAGGTGTCGTTTCAGGGTTTCAAAGGAGGTCTGGCACTCTGCCGTCCATCGGAATTTCGCTCCTTTTCGCTTCAACGCGTTGAGGGGTTCTGCCACCTGGGAGAAGTTCCACACAAACCGATGGTACCATCCAGCCATCCCAAGGAACCGTTGAAGGGCCTTGAGTGTGGTTGGCACAGGGAAGTCTTGTACAGCCTTGGTCTTTTCAGGATCCACATGAATGCCGTCAAAAGACACAATATGGCCAAGGAACTTCAGGGAGGTTTGGCAGAAGTGGCTCTTCTTCATATTCAATGTCAGACCAGCTTCTCTTAGCTTGTCCAACACTGCTTGAAGATCTTGAAAGTGTTGTTCTCTGTTCTGGGAGTAGATAATTATATCGTCCAGGTAGACGAAACAGATCTTCCCTTTGAGCTCACCTAACGCAATCTCCATGAGTCTTTGGAAAGTGGCAGGTGCATTCTTTAATCCAAAAGGCATCACCTTAAAGGAAAACAAGCCCTCAGCACAGACAAAAGCAGTCTTGTCCTTGCTTTCCTGGTCCATCTCAACCTGCCAATAGCCACTATTGAGGTCAAGGGTAGTGAACACAACAGCACCAGACAATGACTCCAGGATCTCGTGGATGGTGGGAAGAGGATAGGCATCAGTCTGGGAAACATTGTTGGTCTTCCTATAGTCCACACAAAATCTAAGACCACCGGTCTTTTTTGGAATGAGGACAACAGGAGCAGCCCAGGGAGAGGAGGAACGTTCTATTATATCTTGTGTCAACATATCATTAATGAGTCCCTTTTGGATTATTAGCTTCGCTGGGGACAAACGATATGGCTTTTGCTTGATCGGCATTTCCTGTGTAAGGAATATTTTGTGCTTCAGGAGTCCGGTGCGTCCTAGCTTTGAAGTACACACATCAGCATTATTCTGCAGCTGTTCCAACAGCCTTAACTCCTCTGGCTGTTCCAGCTGGGCTCTTCTCACAGCCTGTAAAAGGAGATCATCAGAAGGATTACCCAGGGTTAGTGGTACCGGAGCAATGGCAGAGAAGACTGCCACACATCTTTCCAGATCCATTAGCGGATCAGGACTGTCATCCTTTTTCCCAAAGGTGGGAAATTGCAATTTAATGGGCATCGCTCCCACATGACATCTACTCAAATCACCATGAACAAAAGAACTAGGAGGGATTGAGGAAGTAATCGGACCATGGAAATGAACACCAGGATGCATGGTGGATTGCATCCTGCAGGGGGTGGCTGCAGCATGGCCTTGTCTTGGCTGTTCTGAGGTGCCCGCTTGGCCCTCAGTGGTCTGAACAGAAGTGGACACAAGAGAAGCTCTGTGCAAGGAGTTGTGCCTAATGGAGGCCATGTCAACAGACACATCATCCAACATTTTAACACAATTAGAGAGTGCTGTCTGCAAGTGGTCTACAGTGTTAACCAGGGGAGAAAATACAGAATTGACGTCCTTGAGGACCTCAGTGTGATGATGTTGCAGGCGCCACTGGAGAGTGGCAGTGAGTTGGCTTTGTTGGTAGTCAAACTGCCTGTCCATGGCACCAGTAATTTCCTGTCTTCCACTCTCACTGAGCTCTGTCAGAGTGTGGGTTAGAGTGCTCAGTGAGTTTCTGAATTCCATGGCACTCTGTTGTTGCTCTTCACTCAGACATTTGAATTTATGGTGGATTAGAGTTTGGAGATGTTGTTGAGTCTGACGAATATCAAGGATGTCACCTTGAAGTTGTAAGACTACAACCTCTGGAGATAAACCAGACAATGGAGGAAGGTTTGGCGTCAGAGGGAGGGCTAGCTCAGTACTTCCACACAGATCCATGTCAATAAGTGAGTTACTAGTTAGACCTCCTGTGGCCTGTGGTCCAGACCGAGCATTCAGATTCCCAGGGCTCTGGCCCAAATCAACTCCATTATTTCCATTCACATTATGATTTGTATTGTTGGCTCGGTGGTCAGAATGCCCCTGTGTATTCCCATTGACAGGTAGGATATGGATGAGCACATTTTCTTGGGGTGAATCCATTGTTTTAATTCCACACAAAAGATTTGCTTTGGTTAGTTCTCAATGTTGAGGTCCCATCTGGGGTGCCATTTTTTTATGTAACGGTTTTGACTTGGTTATTTATAGGGGTGCCAGGTAGGTTGTGCCTACCAGAGAAAGCATGGGTTTCTCCTTTTAGTTTGGGAGGGAATGAGTCCCATCTGGTCCGTCAAGTCACACCAATACAAAGGATTTATGTAAAAGTCAGGATGGAAATATACTTTTCATAAACCCCTTAAAACATTGGAAAGAACTTCAAACAAGTGTATTCTTTTGCGTGGTTGTATTAACAACATAAATGATCACACACACCCTCACACAACAATATAACAAATCAATGCACTTATGTTCATTTAGAAATGTCCTGTACCTCGGGCATAAAAAGAGTCCAGCCCGGTAAATAAGTTCAGTGACTCAAGTGACCTTAGTCACGCAACGTTTGTCCGTAGCGTAAATCCAGTATATTCATACACTCAAAATACCACTTATTTTGCAACACAACTAGAAAGCGTATCAAAAGACTAATCAAAGAATAATGTCTGAACAACTAGATAATTCACAGTATACATCACCCCAAACAAATGAAATACCGTGTACAAAAAGTTGTAGTCAGTCGGTCAGTCAGACAATCCGCCAACAGATCTCCAGCGGAGAAAAGGCCACGAAAACCAACGGAGAGTTGTAGTCCACAGACGCACAGAGTGGATCCAATCCTGGGTAAACTCGTTTTAAGGCTACAAAACACACTGCAAGGCAACAAACAAACGTAAGAGCGAAGTTTCATGAACTGAAGGTAGTACACATCCTCATTCATGTCTCGATCACAACTTCACCTTTGCGCAGCTGATGCTGGCTATTTAATGGGGAATTAAAGGGGAAGCGCCCTATTAGAAGGAGAAGCACTGAGACGGTTCAGAAATATTCAGGGCCGTCACACAACTTCCCCATGTCACACCCTGACCTAACTAAAATAATAATGAAAACAAAGATAACTAAGGCCAGGGTGTGACAGGCGTAAAAAAGACTGTACATGAGTTTCCTCATGTTGTCTGCTACTTGTCTATTTTTTAAGCCAATTAGTTCTTTGTGGATTAATCATTGTAACATCTAATCTTCCAGCTAATATCTTCCCAAATATTTTATTTTTCATGTTTAAAAGTTGAATTGGTCTGTAACTGCTGCATTCTAACAGGTTGTTATTTGGGCAATAGGGCTATTATTGAGGAGTTCAATGGTTTTGAAAGGTGCCTCTCTCTTTAGTCTTGTGGTATACCTTGAGTTGTTTATCTGGAATTACAGTATTAATAAGGGTTTTATAAAAATGAACAGAGAAACCGTCATCACCCGGGACTTTATTACTAGTGATTAATTGAATTGCTTTGGTAACCTCCTCAATCTATTTATTTCTATGTCTCTATCATCCAATGGCAGTTTGGTGATGTAGATTTTCTTTTTTAAGTCATCTAAATCTACATGTGACGGACTGTATTCAGCTTTGAATAGGTCTGCATGGTAGTCCTTAAATCTACTATTAATCACGCTTGGATCTGTGAGTATATTCATATCAGTGGATGAAATAGCAGGGAGTCTGTGAGCTAATTGTTTACCATCCTTATCTCCTAAATATGACAGTTCTTGGATCTGAGTTTAAAGAAAATTCTACTTTTTTGTTCAGTAAATCCACCAGTTCCGTTTGAGCTTTAATGAGATTACAATAGATTTTCTCTATTCTTGGAATTAGCTTTATGTTGCCTTTCAACAACAGTCAAAAGCTCTGTTTAGTTCTTCAATTCTTTTTAAGCTTAGTTTTTTCTGTTGGGTGCTTCATTCTATAGCCAGTGGACTCCTGTTATCTCCAGGAGTGAACTATACTTTTTGTCTTTATCTGTTGTTGTTAGCTTGGTCCATCTACTTTAAGTGCTGCCTGTCTTCCCAGTAGCCTACTTGGTGTGTGAACTGCTGGCTGCTGTTAATTTTCAGATGATTGTTGACACGTCAACCAGGACTAAGCGGCAGGGCAATTTGTGACTTGTTGTTTTCGTAATCAGTGGCTGTGTTGGAGGAGGAGTGGTTTCTCTTCTCCTAGACAATAAGAAATTAGTACCGGGAGGTGTGTTCTTCACCTTTTGCAATTCAATTAGTATTAGTACTTCAGTCTCCCCTGTTTTCTCAGCGGCGGCTCATTGCAAAACTAAGACGGTTCTGCCAAGTTATTCGAGGAAGGAAAGAGAAGACTCCACACCACTCTCTCACTTGAGTATTTTACCTAGTTTTTTTCAGATGATCTCATTTTGATCTTTTGTAGCTTTGGCAACTATGTGTGTGTTTTCTAGCTCAGTTCACTCCTCTCCCTGTAGGCTTTACAGACACTCCCCACCCCTTGGCTGCAACCCTTCTAATTTAGCATACCCTGCACGCACAACCCATGTGGAATTCCTGGTCTCTGGCAGCATTTGGGACTGCCGATCTGTGGTCAAGAACACTGAATACATCTCAGCCTATGCTGCCCTTCAGTCCCTTGTCTTTTCGGCCCTGACTGAGACATGGATCAGCCCAGAGGACACTTCTACTCTTTCTATTTAACTAGGAAAGTCATTTAAGAACAAATTCTTATTTACAATGACAGCCTACCAGGGAACAGTGGGTTAACTGCCTTGTTCAGGGGTAGAACGACAGATTTTTTAATTGTCAGCTCGGGGATTTAATCCAGCAACCTTTCGGTTACTAGCCCAACGCTCTAACCACTAGGCTAACTGCCGCCCCTCTAGCTGCTCTCTCTTCATCTGACTACAATTTCTCTCATAGTCCGACAGCATCTTGTCGTCGCAGTGGTGGTACAGGGCTACTCATTTCTCCTAAGTGGAGATTTTCTCTTTTCTCACTCTCTCTCCTGTCCATCTCCTCACTTTAATTCCATGCTGTCACTGTCACTTATCCACTCAAGCTTAACATTGTTGTCATCTATTGCCCAGCAGGTGCCCTTAGAGAGTTCCTCAATGAGCTTGACACCTTGATAAGCTAATTTCCTGATGATGGCTCAACGCTCTATGTACTTGGCGACTTCAACCTCCCGATGTCTACCTTCGATTAATTTCTTTCCAACTCTCTTTCCCCTCCTTGCCTCTTGACCTCACCCTTTCCCAGTCCCCTCCCACTCACAAGGCAGGCAATATGCTTGACCTCATCTTTACTATTACCATTCAAACAAATGTTTCTGTCAAACATGTATCCCACGGGGCCTCCCGGGTGGCGCAGTGGTCTAGGGCACTGCATCGCAGTGCTAACTGCGCCACCAGAGTCTCTGGGTTCGCGCCCAGGCTCTGTCGCAGCCGGCCGCGACCGGGAGGTCCGTGGGGCGACGCACAATTGGCATAGCGTCGTCCGGGTTAGGGAGGGTTTGGCCGGTAGGGATATCCTTGTCTCATCGCGCTCCAGCGACTCCTGTGGCGGGCCGGGCGCAGTGCGAGCTAACCAAGGGGGCCAGGTACACGGTGTTTCCTCCGACACATTGGTGCGGCTGGCTTCCGGGTTGGAGGCGCGCTGTGTTAAGAAGCAGTGCGGCTTGGTTGGGTTGTGCTTCGGAGGACGCATGGCTTTCGACCTTCGTCTCTCCCGAGCCCGTACGGGAGTTGTAGCGATGAGACAAGATAGTAATTACTAGCGATTGGATACCACGAAAATTGGGGAGAAAATGGGATAAAATTTAAAAAAAATAAAAACAAAAACAAAACATGTATCCCACTTCATTAACTACTTGGGCCCTACAGCCCACGTTGGTTTGCAAATCTCAGAACTCAGAGAGCTAGCGAGCACAGCTTTTGAGGAATCAAATTTGGGCCACGCTAAGAGCCCTTACATCTCAGTTTTCAATATCGAACAGGTGCGCTCACTCCAGTTAGAGGGTGCATTATCAGGGAAAGGTGTCAGGTTTTGGCCAAGACTGTTCGGGTTTTGGTCACTAGATGTCCCCATTGCACCTTTTTTGTACCTTTTGTTTTTCTTGCTCTAATTATTGTTTGCACCTGTAGGTCATTCCCTTGTTAGTATTTAAACCCTGTGTGTTCCTCAGTTCCTTGCTCAGTGTTTGTAAGTTAGCACCCAGCCCCTGCCCAAGCCTTGTTTTATATAGATATTTCTCTTGTTGGATTTTCCAGAGGTTCTCTGGTTTAGTTCTTGTGTATTATTTGAGTAGTCTTTTGAGGTTTGTTTTTTCCCTGCTGTTTTTTACCACTTTGTGGAGTTTCTTTTGTATTTTGGAGGATTTCCACTTTGTGCCTCTTGGCTTTATTTTTGGACATTGTGGATTTAGTTTCTTTGCCTGAAGATTTTGTTCTTTAATTAAACCACCATCTCTAGTACTGCTGTGTCTGCCTCATCTTCTGGGTTCTGACGATTATTAGTGACTGTTTCTCGCACCGGGTCCTGACAGAAAACACTGAGCCTTTATAATGAACCCAGAGGCAGCCAGTACCCAGGATCTTTTTTCCATGCTGTCCCACCACGAGGGGACTGTCCAACGCCACGAAGCTGCTCTGGTTCAGCAAGAGGCCTTAATGGCTAGACATTCTCAACTTCTGTCAGAGATGCTGACTTCCATAAAGCAGATTTCGGATCGACTTTCCCCGGCAACTGCTTCTGCTCCAGTTCATCCGATTCAAGTGCCCCTGGCAGTTAATCCCCTGGCTGAACCTCGTCTGCCGCCTCCCCAACGGTTCTCAGGGGATCCGAGTGTTTGTAAGGGGTTTTTCACCCAATGTTCTCTCTCCTTTGAGCTGCAACCATCGTCGTTTCCCACCGACCGGTCCAAGATAGCATATATCATCACCCTGCTGTCGGAAAAAGCCCTAGTCTGGGCTACTGCTGTGTGGGAAGCCCAAAGTCCCTGCTGTGCAAGCTACTATACCTTTGCTGAAGAATTCAAGCGAGTGTTTCAAGGTCCTACCAACGGCCCTGACTCAGCCAAACAGCTCCTGACTCTCCGCCAAGGTCGGCGCAGCGTGACGGACTATGCCATCCAGTTCCGCACTGTGGCAGCAGCAAGTGGCTGGAACGACGAGGCGCTCACAGTGTGTTTTTTGAAGGGTCTTTCTGACACCATCCAAGATGAACTGGCCACTCGGGAACCACCGGACAACCTCGAGTCCCTTATCAAGTTGGCTTCACGCATAGACCAGCGTCTGAGAGAGAGAGAACAAAACCATAGACCGCTCACCCTAGCTCCTATCGGTTCCAGCTCCGAGTCTCCACCTTTATCCTCGCTGGCTCCACCAGAACCCATGCAGGTTGGACGCATCTCCCAGGCTGAGAGAGACCGCCGGATGAGGGAGCGATGCTGTCTATATTGCGGCAAACCGGGCCATTTCCGCTCCACGTGTCCCGGGCTCCAGGGAAACGCACTCTCCCGTGCAGGCCTGGGAGGACTGTAACGGGAAACATAACCTCCTCCCATCCATCCAACTCCCGCCTGCTCATTCCAGTTACCCTTTCCTGGGACGACCACGAGTTTTCTCTTCAAGCCTTGGTAGACTCTGGAGCCGCAGGTAACTTCATGGATGGGGTCTGGGCGAAGGAGAATGGCGTTCCTTCTGAACCTCTAAGTGACCCCATAAGGGTTACTACGTTGGATAGAAGCCCTTTGGGATCTGGACTTGTCACTCGTGCCACTACCCCCTTGCGACTTTCAGTTTCCCAACACCAGGAAGTGATGAACTTTCATCTGATCTCCTGTTCCGAGTTCCCTCTCGTCCTTGGTTATCCCTGGCTTCACAGCCATAACCCTCACATCGACTGGTCTGTGGGCACTATCAAGCAGTGGGGTCCTACGTGCCAAGCCACTTGTATCTTCCCGAGTTCCCAGAGTTCCCCTTCCGAGTCTCTAGAATCCATCGACCTGTCCCGAGTTCCCGAGTGTTACCATGACCTCAAACTGGTATTTAGCAAACAGAGGGCCACCAAACTACCACCCCATAGACCTTACGATTGCACCATCGACCTGTTGCCGGGGACCTGCCCTCCCAGGGGTCGGATCTTTTCCCTTTCTCCTCCCGAACGAGCTGCTATGGATACCTACATCAAGGACGCTCTGGCAGCAGGCCTCATGCGTCCATCTACCTCGCCGGCAGGAGCAGGGTTTTTCTTTGTGGCCAAGAAAGACGGTGGATTACGACCTTGCATCGACTACCGGGGACTCAATGCCATAACCGTCCGTAACCGCTACCCGCTACCCCTTATGGCCACAGCCTTTGAGCTGCTCCAGGAAGCAGTTGTCTTCACTAAGCTTGACCTGCGGAACGCATACCATCTTGTGCGGATCAAACCCGGGGACGAGTGGAAGACCGCTTTCAACACGCCTACTGGTCACTACGAATACTCGGTGATGCCCTTCGGCCTGACCAACGCTCCGGCTGTGTTCCAAGCGCTCATAAACGATGTGCTTAGGGATATGCTTAACATCTTTGTGTTTGTTTACTTGGATGACATCCTCATCTTTTCGAGCTCCCTTCAAGAACACACTAAGCATGTCAGACAAGTGCTCAAACGCCTCCTAGACAGCCATTTGTACGTTAAGCCGGAAAAGTGTGAATTCCATTCCTCTCGAGTACAATTCCTGGGATTTATAGTGGAACCCGGACGAGTCCAGATGGACCCCAAGAAGGTAGAGGCGGTAGCGGATTGGCCCACCCCCAAGTCCGTTAAGGAAGTTCAGCGTTTCCTGGGCTTCACCAACTTTTACCGCAAGTTCATCAAGAACTTCAGCTCGGTGGCAGCCCCTCTCTCAGCTGTAACCAAGGGTGGCAACACAAGGTTTCTGTGGGGAAGAGAAGCTGAGACGGCCTTCCAAGGACTCAAGCAGCGCATCCTCTCTGCTCCCATCCTGACACTACCAACGGCGGATGAACCTTTTGTGGTGGAGGTAGACGCATCAGAGGTTGGGGTTGGAGCTGTCCTGTCTCAGAGGGGTGAAGACAAGAAGCTTCATCCTTGCGCCTTCTTCTCTCACCGGCTTACCCCGGCCGAGAGGAATTACGATGTGGGGGATCGTGAACTCCTAGCGGTTAAGATGGCATTGAAGGAATGGAGACACTGGCTCGAGGGGGCTTCTCAACCGTTTCAAGTGCTTACGGACCACAAAAATCTGGAGTATATCCAGCAGGCGAAGCGGTTGAACTCCAGACAAGCTCGATGGTCTCTTTTCTTCAGCCGATTTCAGTTTATCCTCACCTATAGACCCGGGTCGAAGAATCTCAAACCGGACGCCTTGTCACGAATCTACTCTCCTGCCATTCGAGAAGATACTGACATGACTGTCCTTCCGGCCGCTAAGATCGTGGCTCCGATCTCGTGGCAAGTGGAGGATACCGTGAAACAAGCTCAAGCCATCGAACCGGGCCCTGGAGGAGGTCCTGCTAATCGGTTGTTTGTTCCCAAGGCAGCAAGGTCCCAAGTCCTTCTGTGGGGGCACTCCTCTCGCCTCACCTGTCACCCGGGCGTAGGTCGCACCTTGGAGTTCATCCAGCGTAAGTTCTGGTGGCCCACCATAAAAGAAGACGTTGCCACTTTCGTCAAGGCCTGTTCCGTGTGCTGCCAGGGCAAATCTTCTCACCTCCGCCCTCAAGGACTCCTTCACCCTCTATCTATTCCCCACCGACCCTGGTCCCATATCTCGTTGGACTTTATTACTGGCCTTCCTCCGTCCCATGGTAATACTACGATCCTAGTCATCATCGACAGGTTTTCTAAGGCGGCCAGGTTTGTTCCCTTGACCAAATTACCTTCTGCCAAGGAAACAGCTGAGTTGGTGATTAACCATGTGTTCCGAGTCTTTGGGATTCCGCAAGATATGGTTTCCGACAGAGGTCCCCAGTTCGCCTCAAGGTTTTGGAAGGCCTTCTGCCAACTCATAGGGGCCACGGCCAGTTTATCTTCAGGGTACCATCCGGAGTCCAATGGCCAAACGGAGAGGATGAATCAGGAGCTGGAAACCACCCTCAGATGCATGGTTTCCAACAACCCGTCCACATGGTCATCCTTCATTGTTTGGGCCGAGTACGCGCACAACACCTTGTGCTCCTCCTCCACTGGTATATCCCCGCATGAGTGTCAGTTTGGCTATGCGCCTCTATTGTTCCCGGACCAGGAGGCAGAAGTCAGAGTGCCTTCAGCCTCGAGGTTCATCAGACGCTGTCGGCTTACGTGGAAGAAGGCACGTCTTAATCTTCTGCGTTCCTCTCAGCAGTACCAACGACAAGCCAACAGACGTCGCCGTCCCGGTCCTACCCTGTACCCCGGCCAGAGAGTATGGCTCTCAACTAAGAACTTACCACTACGGGTGGAGTCTCGCAAGCTGTCCCAGAGGTTCATCGGTCCCTTTAAGATTGCCAGGAGAGTCAATCCCGTTACTTTTCGCCTGCACTTACCCAGATCCCTTAAGATCAATCCAACATTTCACATTTCTTTATTAACCTGTCTAGGATTGGGGTGCCGCTAGCGGCACGTTTCAAAAAAAAAAAAAAAAAAAATGGCGAAATGTCATAATTATAAATATTTAGCTTCAATTAAATCAGAAGTGTTATACACCATATCAAAACTATACCTCTTGTTAATCTAGCCAATATGTCCGATTTCGAAAAGCTTCACTGCAAAAGCGATTATCCATCAGTAAACAACACATTAGGTACAGTTACAACAAAGTACATTAGTCACGAAAGTCAGAAATAGCAATAAAAATCATCAATTACCTTAGGAAATTTTCTTCTTTTGGCAATCCTAAAGGTCACGACGAAACAATCAAGTGGCTTTTTGTTCGATATAATCCATTTTTATAGCCTAAAACGAAACATTTTGTGAACGGCTTGTGTGGAAAATTCAGCGTCGTTCAACTTTGGACGTAACATTCATTGTAATTACTCACTCTAAAGGGACGTTTATCAAGTCAAGTTCGGTTTCATTAGAATCCTCTGTTTGTTAGTAAAACAACCAAACTTCATGGTTCTTTTCCCGGGACATATTGACCGAAAAAAATTGATTTGAACAGACCAAACAACGACTTCCTGATGCGCCAATCGAATGACCTGTCCTTCGTTGATTGACTGTATTTCGGACCAATGACCACGGATCTTCTTGAAATCTAGCTGGATAGATAGCCAATGAACAGAGGTACATGGGCATATGCAATGGTTCTACCTGGAAATAATAGGCTTCGTTGTAAAGCCATGCGTACACAGCTATTCGCCATTGAAAATTCTACCAGAAGGATCCCTGCCGTTTTACGCGCCGCAAACGTTTTGTTCTGAGCATTTTCAAGTTACAATAATGGCTAATAAATCAGCAAAATCAAAGACCAAGACCAGGTATACAGATATGCACGATATCATTGATGAAATAGAGAGATCTAGTGATAGTGAACAGCTAAATGAATCCAGTGAGATTGAATCCGTGGATTCAGAATTCGAAGACATGTTCCTCCACGGTGAAGACGCAGTTTTGGATCGGTGAGTAACGTTGTTTGAAATTAGTAATATCAAATATAATTCATTTGAGTTGTTTGAGATATTGTATTTTATTTGCCTTATATAAAAATATGACTAGGACATGAAATATAAAAGTACACAAGTATATTGAAATGTAGAAAGTACATATTGCTCTACATTGTGGGTGTATGTCTGTGTGTCTGGACAAAACCTCACCATGGTCACAAATTGTGCTTCTATAATATGTGTCTGTATAATTATTACCTAATTGTTTCCATGTATTTTATCTCTAAAATGAAATGGACAAAACCATCACCATGGTCACAAATTGTGCTTCTATAATGTGTGTCTGTATAATTATTACCTAATTGTTTCCATGTATTTTATCTCTAAAATGAAATGGACAAAACCATCACCATGGTCACAAATTGTGCTTCTATAATATGTGTCTGTATAATTATTACCTAATTGTTTCCATGTATTTTATCTCTAAAATGAAATGGACAAAACCTCACCATGGTCACAAATTGTGTATATATAATATGTGTCTTTGTGTCTGTGTCTTTATTTCACAGTCCCAGCGATTCTGATTGGGAGCCAAGGAGAAAATCCCCCACTGAAGCTGGTCCATCCAGCTGGACCCCGGCTGTATCCGGCACCACACCTACCCCCGCCCGGCCATCAAGGGGTGGTAAGCCGGCGGCAAAGAAGCGGAGGAAGGGCAGCGTGGAACCGTCCAGCGTGGAACCTGACAGAGCGGAGGAGGACCGTTGGCACTCTGTTCTTGAGGAGGATGTGGCCCCACCATCTCCACTTTTCCGCCCAAAACGCCCAGTAGGCCCTCAATTGGACACAACCTCTAAATACAGCCCCATGCAACTTTTCCAGTTGTTCTTCACCTCGGCAGTTGTTGATACCCTGGTGATGAACACTAATAAATATGGGGCTAAGAAGCAGGAAGGCAAGACAGAGGCATGGAAGGACATTTCCATTTCAGATCTGTTTTGCTACCTGTCTATGGTCATTTACATGGGGGTGGTGAAGCTGAAGAACCTCAAACACTACTGGAAAACTGCACCACTCTATCAACTGCCTTTCCCCTCAACGGTCATGTCTTGTAAGAGGTTTCTGACAATTTCACGGGCACTTCACATTAGTGACCCAGAGGTTGATAAGGACAACGAGGCGAAACGAGGCACAGCAGGCTTTGACAAACTATGCAAGATTAAACCTCTCTACCATGATATCGTTGAGGCATGCAAGACATATTTTCAGCCCGCCCAGAACCTTTCCATAGATGAGAGAATGGTAGCCTCAAAGGCCAGAATTGGCCTAAAACAGTACATGCGCAACAAACCCACAAAATGGGGTTACAAGCTGTTTGTTTTGGCCGATTCTGCGTGTGCATACACGTGCAATTTTTTTGTCTATGAGGGGAAGAACACTTGTGCGAGCGGTAAGGGACTCAGTTATGATTCTGTGATGCAGTTATTAGATTTCCAGCTGCTGGGGAAGGGCTACAAACTATTTGTAGACAACTTCTACACAAGCCCTACCCTGTTCACAGACCTGAGGAAGCTGGAGATGTGGGCCTGTGGCACCATTCGGACCAACCGAGTGGGTTTTCCAAAAACCAGGGTAAACGACATGCCTAAGCGGGCTGAGCGGGGTACCATGAGATGGATCCGTGAAGATGGTTTGCTGTTTGTGAAGTGGATGGACACTCGAGAGGTAGTCATGTGTTCCACTATTCACAAGTCGTTCGGTGGGGATCACGTTGTTCGACGTTTGAAAGGTCCTACAGGCGCTTGGACTGCCAGAAATGTCCCCATTCCAGATGCTGTGAGGGATTACAACAAGAGCATGGGGGGTGTAGACCTATCGGATGCGCTGATAGGCTATTATAATGTACTTCACAAGACCATGAAATGGTACAAAACTCTATTCTATCATTTTATTGACATTGCTGTGGTGAATTCCTTCATCCTCCAGAAGGAAATGGCCAAGAACTGTGGACAGCCCCCCATCTCACAGCTACCCTTTAGGGAGCAGCTCATCCAGGAGCTTGCTAACTACAGCAAGAACACTGTAGCACCTTCTGTCCCCTCTACCTCTGTCCCTTCTGCTCCAACCAGCGGTACGCACATGGTGAAGTTCATCATTGCAGGCAGGGATGTGCCTCAGGGAAAAAGGGGCACAGTAGGGCGGCTTCGTTGTGCCCTGTGCCACAAGAAGTCCCCTGTCACCTGCACCACCTGTGCTGTGACCCTCTGTTTCACACCAGAGAGAGACTGCTATGGGATATGGCATCAGGAGCGCAACATTGTTTAGAGGACAGAGAGTCTTCACATGATTGAACATTTGAAGTGTAAATAGTTCCCCTTGTTATTTTTTTATTTTTTTGAAATATTCATTTTTTTTTCTTGAATTTTTCAAATATATATTTTTTGGGGTATGTTAGAATAATTGTTTTGTATTTTGTATATAGGTTTTGTATCATTGTATCATTGTACCAATTCGGCCACTTGGGTACATTTGGGAAACTTGTGAGGGACACCTGGTTGACCTCATGCTCAATGGCATGTACCTCACTCATTCCTGAATGTATCCATCTGAAACTTTGGTAAAATACTGTTGCCTACCTATGTTCTCATTTGAAATGATCCCCAGTATCATAACTGAATGTTTGGCCTTTCTTGTTGATTTTTAAAGATGCAACAACAGTAAAAGAACAAAAAACGTCTGTTGATTTCCTTGTATTTTCTTCTACCAGATCTATTGTGTTATATTCTCCTACATTCAATTCACATTTACACAAACTTCAGAATGTTTCCTTTCAAATGATACCAAGAATATGCATATCCTTCCTTCTAGGCCTGAGCTACAAGCAGTTAGATTAGGGTATGTTTTCAGGCGGAAATTGAGAAAAAGGGGGGCTATCCCAAACAGGTTAAAACCTGTTGTTTTTTCTCCCCTTATCCCGGCAGGCAGACCTCCCCCTCCGCCCCGTGTCATCGGTGGCCAGTCGGCTTATACCGTCCACCGGATACTGGATTCCCGCCGGGTGCAGCGGTCCTGGCAGTATCTGGTGGACTGGGAAGGCTACGGTCCCGAGGAGCGCTCCTGGGTTCCTGCCAAGGACATACTGGACCCTGACCTCATTCGTCAGTTCAGGACCCTCCACCCTGAGAAGGCTGGTAGGAACGTCAGGAGCCGTTCCTAGGAGGGGGATTCTGTCAGGTTTTGGCCAAGACTGTTCGGGTTTTGGTCACTAGATGTCCCCATTGCACCTTTTTTGTACCTTTTGTTTTTCTTGCTCTAATTATTGTTTGCACCTGTAGGTCATTCCCTTGTTAGTATTTAAACCCTGTGTGTTCCTCAGTTCCTTGCTCAGTGTTTGTAAGTTAGCACCCAGCCCCTGCCCAAGCCTTGTTTTATATAGATATTTCTCTTGTTGGATTTTCCAGAGGTTCTCTGGTTTAGTTCTTGTGTATTATTTGAGTAGTCTTTTGAGGTTTGTTTTTTCCCTGCTGTTTTTTACCACTTTGTGGAGTTTCTTTTGTATTTTGGAGGATTTCCACTTTGTGCCTCTTGGCTTTATTTTTGGACATTGTGGATTTAGTTTCTTTGCCTGAAGATTTTGTTCTTTAATTAAACCACCATCTCTAGTACTGCTGTGTCTGCCTCATCTTCTGGGTTCTGACGATTATTAGTGACTGTTTCTCGCACCGGGTCCTGACAAAAGGAGCATTGAGAGATGACGCACAACAACAGTATCTACCACGAAACCACGATACCAATAACTGCCAAGGTCAAAATAACTATAAATAACGTCGCCAGGGAAATGACTACCGCTGCAATCAACCTGATCACTGCGTTCCTGCACCCAACCCACACCAAGTGTCAGGGCACAAGGGTGAGAAAGGGTTAAATGACGATCAAAACGTAGACCAATATTATCTGGAAGCTCTGCTAAGAGAAGTACAAAAGCACCAAAAATTTGAGAAAGAGGAAAAAGATAAGTCACCATGACTATTATTTTCATAATTTTGAGCCAGCAGTCTCTGTGAGTGAGCAACTTCCCTCCTCCTTGGAGTCATGCGATACTGTAGCTATGACTAACTTCTCTTGTCCTTCAGACACTTCCGCAAGCACCGTGGCCGTGTCAGAAATCAAAGCATAAATGTTCAGAGTGGACTCTGCTTCTGATACATACTCCGCTTTGAGGGACGACTGAAACCCCCTACAATGGGGGGGGGGGGGGTGTGTGTCCCGAGACACAAAGGGGGCGTATACCAGCCCAGACCCATGATGAGCCTCATCGATGCCAGTGGGGGGGTCGAGGCTACATGCAAGCCCGATCAGGAAACAAATCAAGTTGTAAACTTCCCCACGACAAACAAAGGAGCGGACAAGCCCCTCAACGGGATAACCTTAGAATACATCTCAGATATCACAGAGGTGTCCCACACTGGTCGTAGAAGAAGTCTCCTACCAATTAAAAAAACAAAACAATAGTCACTCCTTGCCATGCGTAGTCTCACCTCAATGCAACTAGTAAAATGCTCCAATCATGTGTTCCGGTAGGATAACATTACAGAATAAATTGGTAGGATAGCTGGTCACCTTGGGTACCAGTACAAATATAAGTCATTAAAAATGTTATAGAGGAAATACTGTAACTTGGAAAGTATGTATACTATATGTATACTGTTTCTATCCTCTGCGTTGTGCATGCTATATGAAAAATGATGAAAGTGTTTTTGTTAAGAGAAGGACATGATTTTAGAAACCATAAGAGATAATAGTTTTAAATAACTTTCTACAAGTGACAAGTCACGCCCCTGAGTGAGGTCAGAGAGCGTGTCAGCCTGACGGAACCGCCCCCTTTTAACGAACTGCACTCGGAATACGCTATCAGAGTTGGTACAGCCACCCGGTTTCTTCACGCATCGCGCCAACAGAAACAAACATCTCTCTGGTAAGAAGAAGAAGGGGGTGTATGCCTTATGATTAACGAGTCGTGGTGTGATCATAACAACATACAGGAACTCAAGTCCTTTTGTTCACCTGATCTAGAATTCCTTACAATCAAATGTCGACCGTATTATCTACCAAGAGAATTCTCTTCGATTATAATCACAGCCGTGTATATCCCCCCCAAGCAGACACCTTAACGGCCCTGAAAGAACTTCATTGGACTCTATGTTACACTGGAAACCACATATCCTGAGGCTGCATTTATTGTATCTGTCACGTTCCTGACCTGTTTTCCATTGTTTTTGTATGTGTTGAGTTGGTCAGGGTGTGAGTTGGGGTGGGCATTCTATGTTATGTGTTTCTATGTTGGGTTAAATGTGTTGCCTGTTATGGTTCTCAATTAGAGGCAGGTGTTTGACGTTTCCTCTGATTGAGAACCATATTAAGGTAGGCTGTTCTCACTGTTTGTTTGTGGGTGATTGTCTTCCGTGTTTGTGTTCGTCACCACACGGGACTGTTTCGTTTGTTTAGTCTGTTCCTGTTCGTGCGTTCTTCGTGTTATGTAAGTTCTCATGTTCAGGTCTGTTTAACGTCGTTTGTTGTTTTGTAGTTTGTTCAAGTGTATTTTCGTCTTCGTTATTATTATTAAAATCATCATGTCTACATACCTCGCTGCGTGTTGGTCCGATCCATGCTCCTCCTCGTCTGAGGAGGAGAACGACGTCGACAGCCGTTACAGTATCTGGGGATTTTAACAAGGCTAATCTGAAAACAAGGCTCCCTAAATTTTATCAGCATATCGAATGCGAAACCTGGGCTGACAAAATTCTGGATCATTGCTACTCTAGTTTCCGGGATGCATACAAAGCCCTCCTTCGCCCTCCTTTTGGC
This sequence comes from Salvelinus namaycush, assembly GCF_016432855.1. Lineage (NCBI taxonomy): Eukaryota > Metazoa > Chordata > Actinopteri > Salmoniformes > Salmonidae > Salvelinus > Salvelinus namaycush. The sequence goes on from NC_052323.1 coordinate 380,684, forward strand.
AATTCTGACCACGACTCCATTATGTTGCTCCCAGCCTATAGACATAAACGAAAACAGGAAACGCCCGTGCTCAGGTCTGTACAACGCTGATACAAGCGTGCCGCGAAAATGCCCATCCAACCCCCTTTCCAAGAATGTCAGGTTCCGAAAGAGATACATGGCGAACCAAGGCATTTCCACGTAAATACATTCATGATTTCTTACTCCTAGCGTGCGGCGGTTCATGTGACAGTAGTTTCAAAATGTACCAACTTTAAGTGTCTCTGTCCCTCTCTGGCTCTCTCTCGCACTCTCCATGTCTTTTGTAACAAGCCGCCATATTGTTGTCAGTCTGCTAGGGACCTGTTTCTAATGTATTGTGTATGTTTATCCTATATTACCACTTAGTTAACTAGTAAATAAATAATTAAACCAATTTGTGTAGTACAGAATCATAAGTAAGGCTGGGGTTTTTGTAGATGCAAGGACAATACAACTGTTCAGAATGATGATATGATATGAGGTTATGATTAGTAAATTGACTGTTTATGGATGAAATAGGTAAAGACCTTTGGAGTTTAATTCGGGAGATGGTACCTCTCCCGAATTGGTACCGCTTTCGTGGTGCCCCAAATCTAATGAGTTAATTGTTACATGATTAATTTAATCGGGTAACAATTAAACATAGTTGATTTAAATAAATAACAGTCATCAGATTAATGAAAGCGAAGTCACAACAGTGCAGAGGGTTGTGAGTTTGCGCGATTTTCCTGCAGGAGGTGTCAAGTCCTGAGTATTTTGTTTAATGTAAATGTGATATTGTTGGGGAGACAGACCTTGATATGAGCCTTCATAAGGTTGTCAGGGTACTTCTAAAGGAAGAGAAAGCCGTTAAATAGGATCACTTCTCTCTCCTGGCCCCTAGATAAAGGGAGCCATTGAAGTGACCACATATAAAAGGTATATTCACCATGCATGGATATCTGTATTTGAAGAGCTGGTGACTTTTTCAAGGTCTGCATTAAAAACCCTGCTTGGAGTAATTCTCTCTGTACATTCTCTCTGTCATATTTTGAGAGAGGGAGGGAGTGGTTTGATAAGTGCATATTCCTGTGTTTGGGTTTGTGCGTGTGAAAGAAATGATAAAGAAAGACGGAAAAGGTTTTCATTCAAAAGGACAAAAGTATTGATTAAAACAGTCTCAGGATGCTCCATTGTGGCTCACACATCAGTTTTTACCAGTGGCTCCTATTGACATTCTACTCAGATAAAGTGAAGAAAGCTTGTTGATTATCCCTGATGGGTTCTGACTTCTAAACTTGAAAATATGAAATATCCTTATTCATGTCACTGAGGGAGAGAGGGTAATGTAGAACGTTTACATTCTGTCAGAACATCTTATTGTTAGACATCAGGGATCCGAATGGGAAGGAGAAGGGCCACAGTCTGGTACAATTCAACAGGACAGCCATGAGTTGGGGAGGAGTGAGGAATATTGGGCCGAGGTTAGGTCAGTTGAAGTGAGGAAGAACATATCACTAAAGTCCTGTCTAGCAACATAGGTGTATTGGCTGTTCAGATGTGTAAGGAGGAGACTCAACATAGGAGGAAGGGTTAAATACCAGTGCTTGTGTCAATATGTCTTTGTCTGTTCAGCTGTCTGACCCATTGGGGGAATAAACTTGGTTTGAGCTTTAATTCATAGGGATAGGGGGCAGTGTTTCCACTTTGAACAAATTGCGTGCCCAAACGAAATTTCCTCCTACTCTGTCCCAGAAGGTAATACATGCATATTATTATTACTATTGTATATAAAACACTCTGAAGTTTCTAAAACTGTTTGAATTATTTCTGTAAGTATAACAGAACTCATTTGGCAGACAAAAACCTGAGAAGAGGTCAAAACAGGAAATGAGAAGTCGATTTTCAAAACAGTGTCAAATGGTACTCCGTCTAGAAGTTAAATATTTCTAAAAAATATTTTTGAATTTCGCGCGCTGCGTTTTCAGTGGAATGTGGGGCAGGGCTAGACAGGTTAATAATCGTCTGTGAGTTTTTACTCTGTTTATTTAGAACCTAACATCCCCAAGGGAGGGAAATGGCTGAATAACGCCGCCATCAAACCAACAGCTCTGAGAGAGCCTGCCACGAACGGACACACAGCCCATATCCCTTACTCAAGTGCCTCGTTGAGCCAAATCCGCTTTCATAGACTGAAGAAAAAAGACAAAAAAACACCTCGCTACAGAAGTCATCAAACAACGTGACGTCGTCAAGCGGCTTTTACAGTCAGACGAGTGAATGAATGTTTAATATTCTAATTTGAACCCATCATTCCAATGGCAGATTAGGTTATTGATTAGACCATTAGAGTGTTCGGTGATTCCACCTTTACCTGTGATGCCAATCTGGAGAACCTGGGAGGTCACCTCGCCAAGACCAATCAAGATCTCTCATAGAGAGCGGCATTTGTAAAAGTCCTTGCTCCCAGGGATTTAGTGTGTAACGAGAGTTAGTTTATGAACCCCGGCTGCTTGTCAAGTCTAACAGGGGCATCCGTGAGATTCCGCTTTATTGGAATCCCCACCCCTCAATCTCCCTCCATTTCCCTGTGTAAAGGGACCCTGAGGAGAAATGTTCCCTTCAGGAGGTGGCGAGGGAGCGTAATGGGAGTGAGGCGCCAGAAACCACGGTTCATATTTTGTGCGTGTCAGTCATGGATTGCAGATTTAGAAAAGCCTCTTAAACTGATACAAAAGCATTGTTTTTCTCCACACAATAAGACAATACCGTCTCATGTTATACAGAGCTATAATAAATCAAATGGAGACATTATTGCTGTAAAGGTTGTTACAGTAAATTATAGTAATCTTCATTTTGGAGTTCTGATCTGGCGATTTTATTCCCAGTGATGCACAATAACCAATATTTTTGACATTTGCCTATCACCCTCAGATTTCCTTTTGAGAAACATACTTAAGCTGTCCGAGACGAATATACAGGGCTTAAACGAATGTGTCAACCCACTATATTCATTCTCATGTCCAGAAACCCTTCAACTCTTTGAGCCGATGTTCCTCGCCTTCCCCCATTTGCAATGTTTCTTTACATTCTTTACATCTAGACCAAGGGGTTTTGAGCTCTCGTCATAACTTGTCACAATGAGTAAGGACAGTGTTTTTTAATGGAGTTTTGGACAATCTTGGATTAATTCTGCAGTGGGCATGTGGAAGTGTATATGTCATTTCAGAACCATAAGCTCCATCAGAGGGGAAAATAACCCTTCAAAATCAGTTTGTATGGAGATTGTATGCAACTATCCCCCAAGTAGATTGGTTTGCGTACTGGTTTTCAAAATGTCCAGCAGTTGACAGAGTTGGTGCTAATGGGTCTGCCCACATGCATCAATTAACAAATGGGTTCATCAAGGGTCCACAGCCTCCCACTCAGAGGGTAACCTTCCATTAATATAGACATCTAAAGGCACAAATCACAGACAGCCTTCTCCCACCAGTGGTAGCACAGCATCCAGAGGTGTTGATTAGGAATGCCTCACCTAAGACAGGACAGTACGGTAAGCTGAAGCTGCAGGTCTAAATTGATTTTCATTAACGGTGAAAAGTCGAGTCCTTTTCAAACTCATTAGTTGATTAAAAACACCTTCTGATTACCTATTTAAAAAACGAATCCATCCTCCCATGTCGGCTATGCCCAAATTCTTTTTCCATTTCTCCAAACCTCCATAGCCACACTGGGGACTGAAAAATGAATGGTAGCTTTTATATGTTTTTGTTCAAGGATTCAGTCAGTGATGTTTCTTTGAAAAAAGTTGATGTGAGCTGTTCACGTAATTTGTTTAATTTGCAAGGAGGAAAAGTTGTACAATTTAACGAAATAGTGTCGTCACTTTTCTATTTTGCACTTGCTTAATGGAATTTGGCCAACCGTTGGTGTACACTAATGGAAACTAATGGAAGACTATAACAGAAGCAATTGTCTATGATGCTGTAAATCTGTTGAGGAATTTCCTGACTATGTGTTTTGAAAGTCAGACTTGAATCTTCGGTGTATTACAGGTCTTCTATCTTCTGCCCAAAAAATATTTAGTGACAGAGGAACAAAAGCAATCGCTATTTCCTGGCAGAATATCCATTTATTCAAATGTTAGACAAAAAGAAATACTGTGCTGTGCAATCGACGAACAACTCTGTTTATGTACAGTTTATACATTTGTGTGTGTATATATATATATATTAGAACTTAGAAATGTCCTTGCTTTTGAAAGAAAAGCACATTTTTTGTCCATTGAAATAACATCAAATTGATTACAAATACAGTGTAGACATTGTTAATGTTGTAAATGACTATTGTAGCTGGAAACGGCAGATTTTTTATGGAATATCTACATAGGCGTACAGAGGCCCATTATCAGTTTCAGAATAAAGGTCTTTGTTTCTGGCCATTTTGAGCGTGTAAACTGAACCCACAAATGCTGATGCTCCAGATACTCAGCTAGTCTAAAGAAGGCCAGTTTTATTGTTTCTTTAATCAGAAAAACAGTTTTCAGCTGTTCTAACATAATTGCAAAAGGGTTTTCTAATGATCAATTAGCCTTTTAAAATTATCAACTTGGAATTAGATAACACAACGTGCAATTGGAACACAGGAGTGATGGTTGCTGATAATGGGCCTCTGTACGCCGACGTAGATATTCCACAAAAAAATCAACCTTTTCCAGCTACAATATATTCCTGATCAATTTCATGTTATTTGAAGGACAAAAAATGTACTTTTCTTTCAAAAACAAGGACATTTCTAAATGACGCCAAACTTTTGAACGGTAGAGTATATATATAGTTGAAGTCGAAAGTTTACATGCACCTTAGCCAAATACATTTAAACTCAGTTTTTCACAATTCCTGACATTTATTCCTTGTAAAAATTCCCTGTCTTAGGTCAGTTAGAATCACCACTTTATTTTAAGATGGTGAAATGTCAGAACAATATTAGAGAGAATTATTTATTTCAGCTTTTATTTCTTTCATCACATTCCCAGTGGGCTAGAAGTTTACATACACTCAATTAGTATTTGGTAGCATTGCCTTTAAAATGTTTAACTTCGGTCAAACGTTTCGGGTAGCCTTCCACAAGTTTCACACATTTTGGCCCATTCTTCCTGACAGAGCTGGTGTAACTAAGTCAGATTTGTGACTATTATTATTTGACCATGCTGGTCATTTATGAACATTTGAACATCTTGGCCATGTTCTGTTATAATCTCCACAAGGTACAGCTAGAAGAGGACTGGCCACCCCTCATAGCCTGGTTCCTCTCTAGGTTTCTTCCTAGGTTTTGGCCTTTCTAGGGAGTTTTTCCTAGCCACTGTGCTTCTACACCTGCATTGCTTGCTGTTTGGGGTTTTAGACTGGGTTTCTGTGAAGCACTTTGAGATATCAGCTGCTGTAAGAAGGGATATATAAATACATTTGATTTGATTTGATTTGTAGGCCTCCCTGCTCACACACACTTTTTCTGTTCTGCCCACAAATTTTCTATAGGATTGAGGTCAGGGCTTTGTGATGGCCACTCCAATACCTTGACTTTGTTGTCCTTAAGCTATTTTGTCACAACTTTGGAAGTATGCTTGGGGTCATTGTCCATTTAGAAGACCCATTTGCGACCAAGCTTTAACTTCCTGACTTTTTTAAAACCTTTATTTAACGAGGCAAGTCAGTTAAGAACAAACTCTTATTTTCACATAATTTCCCCCCCTCATGATGCCATCTATTTTGTGAAGTGCACCAGTCCCTCCTGCAGCAAAGCACCCCAACACTATGATGCTGCCACCCCCGTGCTTCACGGTTGGGATGGTGTTCTTCGGGCTTAAAATCCTCCCCCTTTTTCGTCCAACATAACAATAGTCATTATGGTCAAACACACTTCTGTTTTTGTTTCATCAGACCAGAGGACATTTCTCCAAAAAGTACGATCTTTGTCCCCATGTTCAGTTGCAAACCGTAGTCTTGATTTTTTTATGGTGGTTTTGGAGCACAGGCTTCTTCCTTGCTGAGCAGCCTTTCAGGTTATGTCGATATATATGCTCGTTTTAAAATTTTCTACCTGTTTCCTCCAGCATCTTCACAAGGTCCTTTGCTGTTGTTCTGGGATTGATTTGCACTTTTCGCACCTTTTCGCACCAGAACGCGTCTCCTTCCTGAACGGTATGACGGCTGCGTGGTCCCATGGTGTTTATACTTGCGTACTATTGTTTGTGCAGATGAACGTGGTACCTTCAGGCGTTTGGAAATTGCTCCCAAGGATGAACCAGACTTGTGGAGGTCTACAATTGTCTTGGCTGATTTCTTTTGATTTTCCCATGATGTCAAGCAAAGAGGCACTGTTTGAAGGTAGGCCTTGAATTACATCCACAGGTAGACCTCCAATTGACTCAAATTATGTCAATTAGCCTATCAGAAGCTTCTAAAGACATAACCACATTTTCTGGAATTTTCCAAGCTAAGGCACAGTCAACTTAGTGTATGTAAACTTCTGACCCACTGGAATTGTGATACAGTGAATTATAAGTGAAATAATCTGTCTGTAAACAATTGTTGGAAAAATTACTTGTGTCATGCTCAAAGTAGATGTCCTTACCAACTCGCCAAAACTATAGTTTGTTCACAAGAAATTTGTGGAGTGGTTGAAAAACTCGTTTTAAGACTCCAACCTAAGTGTATGTAAACTTCCGAATTCAACTCTATATATACAGAACTTGTAAAAGTTTGGACACACCTACACATTCAAGTGTTTTTCTTTATTCTTGCAAATATCTACATTGTAGAATAATAGTGAAGACGTCCAAACTATGAAATAACACATTTGGAATCATGTTGTTACCAAGAAATAGATTTTAGATTATTCAAAGTAGCCACCCTTTGCCTTGATAACAGCTTTGCACACTTTTGGTATTCTGTTAACCAGCTTTCCCTGGAATGATTTTCCAACAGTCTTGAAGGTGTTCCCACATATGCTGAGCACTTGTTAGCTGCTTTTCCTTCACTCTGCGGTCCAACTCATCCCAAATCATCTCAATTTTGTTGAGGTCGGGTGATTGTGGAGGCCATGTCATCTGATGCAGCACTCCATCACTCTTCATCTTGGTCAAATAGCCCTTACACAGACTCGAAGTGTGTTGGGTCATTGTCCTGTTGAAAAACAAATGATAATCCCACTAAGCACAAACCAGATGTGATGGCATATCGCTGCAGAATGCTGCGTTAGTTATGCAGGTTAAGTGTGCCTTGAATTCTAAATAAATCAGACAGTGTCACCAGCAATGCACCACCACACCATCACACCTCCTCCTCATTGCTTCAGGGTGGGAACCACACATGTGGAGATCACCCTTTCACCTATTCTGCATCTCACAAAGACACAGCGGTTTGAACCAAAAATCTCAAGTTTGGAATCATCAAACCAAATGACAGATTTCCACTGGTCTAATGTCTATTGCTTGTGTTTCTTGGCCCAAGCAAATCTCTTCTTCTTATTGTGTCCTTTAGTAGTGGTTTCTTTTCAGCCATTCAACCATGAAAGCCTGATTCACACAGTCTCCTTTGAACAGTTGACGTTGAGATGTGTCTGTTAGTTGAACTCTGAAGCATTTATTTGGGCTTCAATGTAAGATGCAGTTAATTGCCGATTTCTGAGGTTGGTAACTCTAAAGAACTTATCCTCTGCTACAGACGTTCCTTTCCTGTGCCGGTCCTCATGAAGGCAGTTTCATCATAGAGCTTGATGGTTTTTGCGACTGCACTTGAAGAAACTTGCAAAGTTTTTGAAATGTTCCGTAATGACTAACCATGTCTTTGCTTTGTTTTTAGTTGTTCTTGCCATAATAAGGACTTGTTCTTTTACCAAATTGGGCTATCTTCTGTAACTTTTAACAAGGCACACCTTGCATTCCAGGTGACTACCTCATGAAGCTGGTTGATAAATGCCAAGAGTGTGCATAGCTGTCATCAAGGCAAAGGGTGACTACTTTGAAGAATCTCAAATATAAAATATTTTGTTTTGTTTAACATGATTCCATATGTGTTATTTCATAGTTTTGATGTAGAAAATAGTAAAAATAAAGAAAAACCCTTGAATGAGTAGGTTTGTCCAAACTTTTGACTGGTACTGTATGTATATATAAACACGAATACACAGTGCTTTCGGAAAGCATTCGGACTGTTTGACTTTTTCCATATTTTGTTACCTTACAGCCTTCTAAAATTGATTTAAATAATTGTTTTTACCCATCACTCTACAAACAATACCCCATAATGACAAAGTGAAAACTGTTTTTTAGAATTGTAAATGTATTGATAATGAAAAACAGAAATACCTTATTTACATAACTATTCAGACCCTTTGCTATGAGACTCAAAATTTAGCTCAGCTGCATCCTGTTTTCACCGGTGGTAAAAATCAATTGATTAGACATGATTTGGAAAGGCACACACCTTTCTATATAAGGTCCCACAGTTGACAGTGCATGTCAGAGGAAAAACCAAGCCATGAGGTCGAAGGAATTGTCCGTAGAGCTCCGAGACAGGATTGTGTCGAGGCACAGATCTGAAGACGGGTACCAAAACATTTCTGCAGTATTAATGGTTCCCAAGAACACAGTGGCCTCCATCATTCTTAAATGGAAGAAGTTTGGAACCACCAAGACTCTTCATAGAGCTGGCCTCCCGGCGCAAACTGAGCAATGGTCACTGACAGCTCCAGAGTTCCTCTGTGGAGATGGGAGAACCTTCCAGAAGGACAACCATCGGGTAGTGGCCAGACGGAGGCCACTCCTCAGTAAACGGCACATGACAGAGGCATATAGACAGGTGTGTGCCTTTACAAATCATGTCCAATCAATTTAGTTCACCACAGGTGGACTCCAATTAAGTTGTAGAATCAGATGCAGTTGTGCTCAAGATTCTCTGGTCTGATGAAACCAAGATTGAACTCTTTGGCCTGAATGCCAAGCGTCACATCTGGAGGAAACCTTGCACCATTCCTACAGTGAAGCATAGTGGTGGCAGCATCATGCTGTGAGGATGTTTTTCAGCGACAAGGACTGGGAGACTAGTCAGGATCGAGGCAAAGATGAACTGAGCAAAGTACAGAGAGATCCTTGATGAAAACCAGAGCGCTCAGGACCTCAGACTGGGCAAAGGTTCCCACTCCAACAGGACAACAACCCTAAGCACACAGCCAATACAATGCAGGACTGGCTTCGGGACAAGTTTCTGAATGTCCTTGTGTGGCCCAGCCAGAGCCTGGACTTGAAACCGATCAAACATCTCTTTAGAGACCTGAAAATAGCTGTGCAGCGACACTCCCCATCCAACCTGATAGCGCTTGAGAGGATCTGCAGAGAAGAATGGGAGAAACTCCACAAAAACACGTGTGCCAAGCTTGTAGCGTCATACCAAGAAGACTCGAGGCTGTAATTGCTGCCATAGGTGCTTCAACAAAGCATTAAGTAAAGGGTCTGAATACTTATGTAAATGTATTTTTTCCATTTTTAGTTTTTTATTTAAAAAAAATGTTTTTGTAAAAATCTGTTTTTGGTTTGTCATTATATGGTATTGTGTGTAGATTGATTAGGGAAAAAACAATTTGATACATTTTAGAATAAGGCTGTAACGTAACAAAATGTGGAAAAAGTCAAGGGGTCTGAATGCTTTCCGAATGCACTGTATATAATCTATTGTCATATGTAGTTTAAACAACATATCATCATCACCTCATTTAAATCCAGAAATATCAAATACCCCAATCCCTCCCTCACACCCCATTTGTTTGGCATTGTAAAGTTGTAAAAAAGCCTTTTAATATTTTTTTTACATTCATTCAAAGATGCGTTGATTGGTAAAATTCAAGTCAGAAGTATCCATCCAGCCATGACTAATATTCCCTTGTGGTATCTGCCTTTAGCCATAGTTCATAGTTCAGGCAGAAGTTAAAAGACTAGCATTATTATGTTTCTGCTGTAATCCAGTCAAAACAAGATGACTAAAATAAAAGAATGCAATAACAAACAGCACTCGAACACCAGTTTAAATTCACAGCTTCACTTTCTTTTCATACACACTTTCTCTGAAATCCTGAAGACGCACCTGAGCACAGAGTTTTTAGCATCAATGGCAACTGTTGCGAAGCGTATGCCTCTGAAACACTTTTAATGTAGATCTGATAGGCAGTTTTGGTTGAAAGAAGAAGAAAAAAAAAGAAAAGTAGCATGTAACAATTAGAAGTCGTGGGGAGTAGAGCAGAAAGTCTAAAGTCTAACCAATTTTACAAATTTGCGTGGATGTCCTCGTGTCGCAGCACTTTGTAGGTAATCCAGTAGAAAATGTTGAAGAAGAGGAAGCTCAGAGGGAAGACTGCGCGGGATATCGTGTCGATGCGCTTGGCCCGGTCCACAAAGCGCTTGCGGACCGCCTCGCCATCGTACACGGTGGACACCGGCGGGGCGAAGATTGTGGCCCCTTCCACCGCCGTTCCGTCCTTGGTCTGCAGGTAGTGACCCAGTCCGTAGCCGCGGAAGTAAAACCCACGGCTGTCTCTCACCAGTTCCTCTTCCTGGGGAATGAAGCAAAAAGAAAGCACAAATTGGCTTCTAACGGGCAACTGGCATTAACTCATATTTCTTCCCAGTGGGTAATTTTCAGATGCAGGCATTTGGGGTGTAACGTAGCAAAAGGGCAACAGGGTGAGGGCATTACTTACTCAACTTAAAATGAAAACACCAAGCATGTCTGGACTTAAAGTGCAACTGCCCCTAAAACAACTTCTCATTTAGAAAACAGCCTATGTGGCATCAATATGAGTCATAACCATGTATTCTACTGTCAAAGTTTACTATAAAGTGTAATTTTGGTCATAAAGTCAGTCTCGTCCAAAACTGAGTTTTAAGTGAAGGTTGTTTTTTTTCCAATCCTGCCAACAGCTTGGCAGCTGCATGCGACCCAATCGTAATTCCGTGGTCAATTTGCATTGACTTTGGATATCCCCGTGGGGCTTGTTAGGGACCGTTGTTAAATTACACAATGTAATTTGTAAAAAAAATATATATATATTTTAGCAGATGCTCTTATCCAGAGCGACTTACAGTTAGTGCATTTATCTTAAGATAGCTATGTGAGTCAACCACATATTACAGTCGTAGTAAGAACAGTTTTGACTGGGCTGAGCGGGAGCTGACCTCCCCTAGGGGTAGGATGGTCAACAGACAAGAGGTGGCAGACGCAAGCACCTGGGCAAGCATCATGGTCTTGTAGTGGATGCGAGCTTCGACTGGAAGTGAGTGGAGTGTGCGGAGGAGCGGGGTGGCATGAGAGAACTTGGGAAGGTTGAACACCAGGTTGGCTGCTGCGTTCTGGATAAATTCCAGGGTTTGATGGCACAAGCAGGGAGCCCAGCCAACAGAGAGCTGCAGTAGTCCAGAACGGGAGATGACAAGTGCCTGAATTAGGAGGTGTGCCGCTTCTTGTGTGAGGAAACGTTGTACTCCAGGGATATTGTAGATCATGAACCTGAGTTGTCCACCGTGATGGAGAGGTCTTGGAGTGGGCAGGCCTTACCCGGAAGGAAGTGCAGCTTTGTCTTGTTGAGGGTTAAGCTACTTGGGACAATATGTTAAAATTGGCTCCACATTTCAATGACTTAAAAACCTCAAACCAACTATAAATAGTAGAAATTAATATACAAATATTGAAAGCGTTTAATGAGAAAACTAAAAGGTGTACAACATGAAAATATTGTCTAATTTACATTGTGTAATTTATTGACGGTTCCTAACTAGCCCCGGAGATAGGCTATCCAAAGTCTAACCAATTTTGCCAGCCGGCTGAAGCAAATTGGCAAAATAATTTGTCTAACTCTTCCCACCTGCGAACACACAAAAGAGACATCCGCATCAAACCACACCCTGAAACCAACACCTGTTTCAATTCAATCATGGCCACTAGCGTTTCTTAATGAACCAAATCTAAAACGAAGCCAAATCCCGAAGTGCAGTCAGGCTTTAAGGGGAGAGTTATTTCCAGTATACTATGTTGTAATTTGCCTCGTGGCATGGATGATTTGTGAGAGATGGTGTTTATTCAATCCAGCGGTCTAAGTTCAAGTTTGTTCAGTCATCTGCCTTTCCGGAGTCTCTACACAGAGGGAGGGCAGCTGGAGAGGAACAGTACCATTAACGTGAAAAAAAAATGTACCTCCATTTTGTCTTTGTAGGCTAAGGACACAGACTTTTTTTTATCTAAACTTCTGAAATAATAGACTTATCAAGGTGCCGGATTGAAAAGTCAGGGTCCCGATAAAAACTCACAATGGGCATTATCAATGATGGATGGCGGGGCACTCTTTCCATGCAGAGTGAGATGCCATATTCCCCATCTTTGTGGAGAATATCAACGGACATGTAGCTTAATGTTGACAGTCCTCTCACACCTTTAGAGATGCGCTTTGGCAGGGGAAGGTGGGATGTGGGATCTAAATTTTGTTATTAGTAGTCAGTGTTAAAGCAGTGAGTGAATTGACCCTCCCGGGTGTCTCTCTCCCTGACCCTTGGCAGGTCTTTTTGTAGTGATACAGCCTGAATTGAAAATGGATTAAATATGGCTTTTTTTTTGTCACTGGCCTATACACAATACCCCATAATATCAAAATGGAATGATGTTTTTCGAAATGTTTGCAAATGAATTCCCAATTAAGAGCTGAAGAGTCTTTAGTCAAAAAGTATTCAACTGACTTGTTATGGCACGCCTACATGAGTAAACATTTGCTTAACAAGTCACATAATAAGTTGCATGGACTCACTATATGTGAAATAATAGTATTTAACATTATTTTTAATGACTACCTCACAAACAATTGTCTATAAGGTCCCTCAGGCGAGCAGTGTATTTCAAACAGAGATTCAACCACAAAGACCAGGGAGGTTTTCCAATGCATCACAAAGAAGGGCACCTATTAGTAGATGGATTAAAAAATAAAATAAACAGACATTGAATATCCCTTTTGATCATGGTGAAGTTATTAATTACACTTTTGATGGTTTATCAATAAACCCAGTAAAATTCAGTACAACACATTACTGAATAAAACTCTCCATATTTTCATGCACAGTGGTGGCTGCATCATTTCATGGGTATGCTTGTAATCGTTAAGGACTGGGTAGTTTTTCAGGGTAAAAAAGAAATGGAGTGGAGCGAAGGACAGGGAAAATCCTAGAGGAAAACCTGGTTCAGTCTGCTTTCCACCAGACACTGGGAGATTAATTCACCTATCAGCAGGACAAGAACATAAAACACAAGGCCAAATCTACACTGGAGTTGCTTACCAAGAAGAAAGTGAATGTTCCTGACTGTCCGAGTTACAGTTTTGACTTAAATCTACTTGGAAATCAATGGCAAGACCTGAAAATGGTTGTCTAGCAATGATCAACAACCATTTTTTCAGAGCTTGAATAATTTTGAAAAGAGTAATGGGCAAATGAAAGCTCCTAGAGACTTACCCAGAAAGACTCACAGCTGTAATCGCTGCCAAAGGTGCTTCTACAAAGTATTGACTCAGGGGTATGAATACTTATGGAAATGAGCTATTTCAGTATTTTATTTTCAAATTCAAATTTTCAATTTGCTAAAATTAGTTTTCACTATGTCATTGGGTGAGAAAAAATACCTATTTAATCAATTTTGAATTCAGGCTGTAACACGACAATATGTGGAATATGTCAAGTGGTATGGATACTTTCTGAAGGAGGTATATTTTTAACTCAACAAAAAATACCTCCAAGTACTAAGCGATCAGTACATGCCAACACCCTCAGAGCAGAGGATGTCCTGAAAAAGAGGAGTCTGTGCTTTCTTGAGAAGACAGGGAAGGTGACCCCCCCCCCCCCCCCCCCCCCCCCCGCCCGACGAGTACACACCTGGAGCCGATGACACAGAATTACATCAGACTTTAATTTAACGTTTAAAATTAGGATGGCGTGAAGGGCAGGAGCAGACCAGGGGGGAGGAGAGTGAGAAAGGTCAAAAGGGGCTTGTTTCAGTGCAAGACTTGCACTTGGTGGGGCAAGGGCAGAACATATTCGCTTTGGGGATCAGATGTGGTGGAGGACATTCGGTTTTGGGGGTCAACAGATTCAGTTTGAGTGGACAGAGGTGATGGAACATTCACTTTGGTGTCAGAGGTGATACAGTGGGTCAGTTTACCCTGGCACAGGCCCTGCAGTGCTGATTCAGGTTTCCGTGGTAGCTGGTGCTGATAGTGTTGTTGCCAGGCAGGTCGTTCACTTTCCTCTCTGACTCTACACTCGGCGGTTGATTGGCCAAGGCCATGGCCTCCGCAGGGAAAGGAGCAATACATAGATTGGAAAAATGTCATTTGATACCATGCTATTCTCTCTTTTAATACCAATCAGAAATTAGCTGCACATTGGATTGTGTACCTTTTTTCTCAGCGTTTGTCTATAATACAAGGGTCCTGAAAGAATGATGTGCTCAGGTGCTGCAAAACTTAATTCCTAAGAAATGCTAATCTGCTTGTTGCTGAGTGCAGGAAATGCTATCTGCTTCATTCCAAATTCAGCAAAAGTACAGTACTTTCTTTGAGCCAAAAATAGACAAAAGATGTGGACATACAGTAGAAGTCAAATGTTTGGACACACCTACTCATTCAAGGTTTTGTCTTTATTTTTACTATTTTCTACATTGCAGAATAATAGTGAAGACATCAAAACGATGAAATAACACACATGGAATCATGTAGTAACCCAAAAAGTGTTAAACAAATCAAAATATATTTTATATTCGAGATTCTTCAAAGTAGCCATCCTTTGCCTTGATAACAGCTTTGCACACTCTTGGCATTCTCTCAACCAGCCTCACGAGGAATGCTTTTCCAACAGTCTTGAAGGAGTTCCCACATATGCTGAGCACTTGTTAGCTGCTTTTTCTTCACTCTGCGGTCCAACTCATCCCATGCCATCTCAATTGAGTTGAGGTCGGGTGATTGTGGAGGCCAGGTCATCTGATGCAGCATTCCATAACTATCCTTGGTGAAATAGCCCTTACACAGCCTGGAGGTGTGTTTTGGGTCACTGTCCTGTTGAAAATTAAATGATAGTCCCACTAAGCGCAAACCAGATGTGATGGCGTATCACTGCAGAATGCTGTGGTAGGCATGCTGGTTAAGTGTGTCTTGAATTGTAAATAAATCACTGACAGTGTCACCAGCAAAGCACACCCACACCATCACACCTCCTCCTCCGTGATTCACGGTGGGAACCACACATGCGGAGATCATTTGTTGACCTACTCTGCGTCTCACAAAGACACAGAGGTTGGAACCAAAAATCTCAAATTTGGACTCATCAAACCAAAGGACAAATTTCACCCAGTCTAATGTCCATTGCTTGTGTTTCTTGGCCCAAGCAAGTCTCTTCTTATTATTGGTGTCCTTTAGTAGTGGTGTCTTTGCAGCAATTCAACTATGAAGGCCTGATTCACCCAGTCTCCTCTGAACAGTTGATGTTGAGATGTGTCTGTTACTTGAACTCTGTGAAGCATTTATTTTGGCTGCACTCTTCGGTGCAGTTAAATCTAATGAACTTATCCTCTGCAGCAGACGTAACTCTGGGTCTTCCTATCCTGTGGCGGTCCTCATGAGAACCAGTTTCATCATAGCGCTTGATGGTTTTTGCGACCGCACTTGAAGAAACTTCCAAAGTTCTTGAAATGTTCCGCATTGACTGACCTTCTGTCTTAAAGTAACGATGGACTGTGTTTCTCTTTGCTTATTTGAGCTGTTCTTGCCATAATAGGGATTTGGTCTTTTACCAAATAGAGCTATCTTCTGTATACCACCCCTACCCTGTCACAACACAATTGACTGGCTCAAACGCATTAAGACGGAAAGAAATTCCACAAATTAACTTTTAACAAGGCACAACTGTTAATGTGAAATGCATTCTAGCTGACTACCTCATGAAGCTGGTTGAGAGAATGCCAATAATGTGCAAAGCTGTCATCAAGGCAAAGGGTGTCAACTTTGAAGAATCTCAAATATAAAACATACAACACGTTTTTGGATATACATGATTCCATATGTGTTATTTCATAGTTTTGATGTCTTCACTATTATTCTACAATGTAGAAAATAGTCAAAATAAAGAAAAACCCTTGAATGAGTAGGTGTGTCCAAACGTTTGACTGCTACTGTATAATATATCAAACATGGTGGTGCGGAACTAAATGTAAAACAAGCTATGCAGTTTAACCTTTAAATCAGAGAAGCACGCAAGGAAAACGTTAAAAGTACGATTCATCATCCACGGCTTTAACCAAGGGAATTACTGTAGCTCAGGAGGCTGAGGAAAATATCCTCGGGGAACTAAAGTAAGTTGGCTTTGCAAACACCGCAACTCATTTTCTTATACAGTAGATATAAAGTAGTTTTATTTCCATCATGACGTAAGCTGTAGTGTATACAGTACACGTACATGGGAGTTTGGGTGTCAGGGTCTGACTGCCCTCTGTTGTTTTTCAACGCCAAGCTGAAGACCATGGAGGTACACTAGGTACTGATTAACCCTGGTCAGTCAGTGATGGTAGCTAGGTGTGCTCCATCAGCCCAAGGCCACGCTTCAATACCACCCTAGATGGATAATTCAGAAGCCAAATATCTTGACGGGAGTAATTGCCCTACTGATGTGGAGTTACTTCTTGCTCTCATGGAAAATCATTTCCACTCCTTTTATTGTATTCGAGTCCAGTAGACAGTCCACTAAATCTGTGAGATTTGTCTGCCCTTAGACAGTGGGAGCTTTAATAGTCTAGGAAAACAGCCCACCTATTTTGGACCACCGTTTAATGCGTTTTTTCAGACTCTGTTGTCTCTGCCCTTGAGAGTCAATTTTCTGTTTCGCTAAAGGGTCTCCCATCTGGTAATTTGTGCTCAGTAGCATTACCGCTCTCCATTCTCTACAAGTGGCTACATGGTGGATTGGTTAGTTTGGCTGGATAGTAGTACTTCAGATCAGCAATATTTTACTCCTCCTAAGCTCTTGTTCAGCCATAAAACCCCCTATTTTACTCTCCCAGAGTTCCAGTGATGCGAGGCTGGAGGACAGGTTTAGCCTGTGTTACAGACCAGGTTAATGGTGTGACGAGGGGAGCAGGGAGCACATGGACATCTGTGCAGGTCAGTCCTCACCGTGGAAATGAGCTGAGCCTGAAACGAGCTGCATCTTCCTCATGTAAAGTGACGGCCAGCTGTAGTGTGCTGCTGTTGTCAGTCTCTGAATATACAGCGGCGCACAATAACAAGGTCTGTAAGTCAGTGTGGTAGAAAGTGACAGGTGTGTTTGTCCAGTGTGTGTCGGGCGATTTACACTCACTATTCTTTGCCGCCGCCGCTTCTTCCTCAGCCTGATAAACTCCTTGTGTTGCCGCGAGACAAAGTTGACTGCCGCATACTCGAGCAGCGCAGCGAACACAAACAGCAGGCACACGGCCATCCAGATGTCAATGGCCTTCACGTAGGACACCTGGCGGGGAGGGGCACACAAGGTCACCGGGTCATCAATAGCGAATCAATGGAGGCGTTGGTGGGCATAATTAGGGGGAAATGGCATACTGACACTGCCCTAAACATGCAGACTACATTTTAGTCATTTAGCAGACGCTCTCATCCAGAGAGACTTATAATAGTGAGTGCATACATTTTTTAAATAGTTTTTTCATACTGGTCCCCTGTGGGAATCGATCTCACAACCCTGGAGCTGCTCTACCAACTGAGCAACACAGGACTAGTGAGACTAATGAGCCTTGTCTTCAGAATGGCCCAAAATGTAAACGGGAGTCAATAAGATGCAGGCAGATGCATCAGATTCACATAGACTCATACATCAGCCAGGGAATGTCAACTCTGCTCTGTTCGTGAACACGTCAAGGTCAAAACATGTCAAACTCAAGTTTGAAATTCCAGTTAAGTTCACTCCATAGTAATATTTTGCCAGCTACCTGTCTAGACATGGCCTAACTACTGTATCTATATTGGCTATTCCAGTCTAACAAACCTAGAGGCCTAGCATGTGAGGCAGCAGCTACTTATCCAGTTAAGGTACATGCACATGTGCGTCATGCCAAGCATTGCAGATGCTAGAAGTAATTGGTTATGAACTGGACCATTACATTGCATTCCGTTGATCTGGCAGGTGACAATAACCAGGTGCCAGCCCATTAAAGTGACATCTGAAATAGCCAATCAGCATTGGGAGAGGAGTCATATGATTAAATTGAAACAATTTGAAACATTCTGATACATATCCACCAATGCTAACAGTTCCTACAAGCTTTGCGTTGACAGTCACGCTTCATGTGAATAGTGTTTCCACGCCTTGCAAAATTAGCACTTACTAGACTCGCTATCCATCATCCTGCTTACTTGCCTTACTTTTTAACACTACATACCTGGTGTTGGTAGAGCGTTATCTATGCTCACCTTGGGTAGAGAGGCCCGAGACCCAGAGCTCTGGGTGGTCATGGTGAGCACGGTGGTGATGCCCAGGCCCACTCTAGCCGGGGCAGCATCCATGTTGATCCAGAAGGAGACCCAGGACAGGATGACGATGAGCAGGCTAGGGATGTACATCTGGATCAGGTAGTAGCCCATCTGTCTCTCCAGGTGGAACTTAACCTCGATGCAGGTGAATTTACCTGCCACCATAACCGATAGAATTGGCAAATACTTATGTCAGTCTTTTGGCAACTTCTGTAGAATTTACGTGTTTTTTGTGTGTAGGTTGGAAAAGTTGCCACTGGTCCATGGAGTTCAGATCATATGTTGAGAAGGAGTTGCTGCTACTCCATTGAGCACTTAATTTGCTTTTTCTCATGTACATTTATCAATGATTCTGCAGCATCTAGCACTTTTAATCATTCTGCAGAAAGCACCAGCTTTCTCATCAAGTTATGCTCTGAACTCTTTTCTTAAACATGGATTCAATCCCCAAACCCCAAAGCTCCATACTGTCATTTATGTTCCATTCAGAAAAACAATGTGCTCTTCCACTGAAGTTCCACCAAGGTCCCACCTGTGTTGTAGTGCTTGGTACAGTAGCCCAGATCCTGCTCATCTTTCAGCACGAACTGAGGGAGTGTCAGATCATCAGCCACCTGCACCGGGTTCTCTGCCAACCACTCGAAGATCAGATCATTCATGGTATACCCAACTACAGAGAGAGAAAGAGATAAGATTAGGGTGGGAGAGACACAGGAGGGAGGGTGAAAGAGAAAGAGAGAGCGAGAGAGTGGGGGAGAGAAGATGAGAAACTGAGAGAGAGGTCCAAAGGGAAAGATATGGAGAGAGGGATAGAGTTGAGAAAGGGAGAGACGGGGAGTGCTGGAGAGAGAAAGACAGGTGTAAAGGAAGAGAGGGTGAGAGATGGCGAGGGAGAGAGTGAGTGATGGGGAGTAAACAGGGTGACTTCCCTCAGTCCAGCTGCCATTCCCATCTCCCTCCCCGCCTGTTTGTCATGATAAAGGTCATAAGCCAAAGTGGCAGACCAGTGGCTTGAAGATCAAACATGAAGGGTGAATGTGAGGTGCATGCCTCAACAACAGCGGGAGCTGATGGCTTAATTAATGGATGCAGGGTTGCCCTTGCATTCACTTACACGTGTTTGCGCCACCAAAGACCCGCAAAGCCTGTCAGCTGTGTAAGGACACATACATCACAGTAGACCAAGCAGCCATACGTGACTACTGAAGACTAGACTGTAATTGCTTTGAGTACCAGTCAAAAAGTTTTAACACACCTCATTCCGTTTTTCTTGAGTTTTCTATTTTCTACATAGTAGAATAATAGTGAAGACATCAAAACTATAAAACAATGCATATGGAATCATGTAGAAACCAAAAAAGTGTTAAACAAATCATAATATATTTTATTTTTGAGAGTCTTCTGGAATGGATTTCAATGAACAGGTGTGCCTTGTTAAAAGTTAATTTTAATGTGTTTGAACCAATCAGTTGTGTCGTGACAAGGTAGGGGTGGTATACAGAACATAGCCCTATTTGGTAAAAGACCAAGTCCATATTATGGCAAGAACAGCTCAAATAAGTAAAGAGAAACGACAGTCCATCATTACTTTAAGACATGAAGGTCAGTCAAGTTTCTTCAAGTGCAGTCGCAAAAACCATCAAACACTATGATGAAACGGAATGTCATGAGGACCGCCACAGGAAAGGTTGACCCAGATTTACCTCTGCTGCAGAAAATAAGTTCATTAGAGTTACCAACCTCAGAAATTGCAGCCCACATAAATGTTTCACAGAGTTCAAGTGACTGACACATCTCAACATCAACTGTTCAGAGGAGAAAAAAAAGGGGGAGAAAAAAACCCACTACTAAATGAAACCAATAAGAACAATAGCCTTTTTAAAAATATTTTATTTTGTATTATTTTTTAATTTTTTGAACCCTAAAGGTGACTACTTTGAAGAATCTAAAATGTAAAATATACACTTTTTTGGTTACTACATGATTCCAAATGTGTTATTTCATAGTTTTGATGTCTTCGGAGGACAAATATATTTAGTTTTTTTTACAGCTTTTGTGCTACATATGCATACATTTTACATACACATTTTACACCAACATTTAAGTCTGATGAGTGCAAATTTGAGATTTTTGGTTCCAACCGCCGTGTCTTTGTGAGATGCAGAGTAGATGAACGGATGATCTCTGCATGTCTGCAGGAGGTGTGATGGTGTGGTTGTGCTTTGCTGGTGACACTGTCTGTGATTTATTTAGAATTCAAGGCACCCTTAACCAGCATGGCTACCACAGCATTCTGCAGTGATACGCCATCACATCTGGTTTGCGCTTAGTGGGACTATCATTTAATTTTCAACAGGACAGTGACCTAACGCACCTCCAGGCTGTGTAAGGGCTATTTGACCAAGACGGAGAGTGATGGAGTGCTGCATCAGATGACCTGGCCTCCATAATCACCTGACCTCAACCCAATTGAGATGGTTTGGGATGAGTTGGACCACAGAGGGAAGGAAAGCAGCCAAGCAGTGCTCAGCATATGTGGGAACTCCTTCAAAACAGTTGGAAAAACATTCCAGGTGAAGCTGATTGAGAGTATGCTAAGAGTGTGCAAAGCTGTCATCAAGGCAAAAGGTGACTACTTTGAAGAATCTAAAATGTAAAATATACACTTTTTGGTTACTACATGATTCCAAATGTGTTATTTCATAGTTTTGATGTCTTCACTATTATTCTACAATGTAGAAAATAGTAAAAATAAAGAAAAACCCTTGAATGAGTAGGTGTGTCTAAACTTTTGACTGGTACTGTATGTAAGGCCTGTCATGCCAAATAGTGTCCCCCTGTGTCACGCCCTGACCATAGAGAGCCTTTTTATTCTCTATTTTGGTTAGGTCGGAGTGTGACTAGGGTGAGTAATCTAGGTTGTTTTATTTCTATGTTGGCCTGGTACTGTTTAGCGTTGTCTCTGATTGGGAATCATATTTAGGCAGCCATTTCCCCACTGGTTTTTGTGGGATCTTGTTTATGTGTAGTTGCCTGTGAGCACTCCATAGCTTAACGTATTGTTTTTGCTTTTTTAAATATTTTGTTTTTGTTTTGTGCGTTTCACGTCAATAAATATGTGGAACCCATATCACGCTGCGCCTGGGTCCGAATGTTATTTTGACGATCGTGACACCCTGCCAAAAAGTGTCCCCCCCTCTGCGTCACAATGGGATTCGATGAGTTCTAGCTTCTGTTGCTAGGGCTATTCCTAGAATTCGCAAAATTCTGACCGGATTAAATAATGAACCAAAGCGTCCCTTGCTATGCTGGTTGCTTGGCTCTATTTTACCTCGTAGCGGTCACTAAGGACTAGAGGTTGACCGATTTAATCGGAATGGCCGATTAATTAGGGCCGATTTCAAGTTTTCATAACAATCGGAAATCGGTAATTTTGGATGCCGATTTGGCCGTTTTTTTTTTTACACCTTTATTTAACTAGGCAAGTCAGTTAAGAACACATTCTGATTTTCAATGACGGCCTAGGAACGGTGGGTTAACTGCCTTGTTCAGGGGCAGAACGACAGATTTTTACCTTGTCAGCTCAGGGATTCAATCTTGCAACCTTACGGTTAACTAGTCCAACGCTCTAACCACCTGCCTCACGAGGAGCCCGCCTGTTTCGCAAATGCAGTAAGAAGCCAAGGTACGTTGCTAGCTAGCATTAAACTTATCTTATAAAAATCAATCAATCATAATCACTAGTTATAACTACACATGGTTGATGATATTACTAGTTTATCTAGCGTGTCCTGCGTTGCATATAATCAATGCAGTGCTCATTCGCGAAAAAGGACTGTCGTTGATCCAACGTGTACCTAACCATAAACATCAATGCCTTTCTTAAAATCAATACACAGAAGTATATATTTTTAAACCTGCATATTTAGCTAAAAGAAATCCAGGTTAGCAGGCAATATTAACCAGGTGAAATTGTGTCACTTCTCTTGCGTTCATTGCACGCAGAGTCAGGGTATATGCAACAGTTTGGGCCGCCTGGCTCATTGCGAACTAATTTGCCAGAATTTTACGTAATTATGACATAACATTGAAGGTTGTGCAATGTAACAGGAATATTTAGACTGATGAATGCCACCCATTAGATAAAATACGTAACGGTTCCGTATTTCACTGAAATAATAACTGTTTTGTTTTCGAGATGATAGTTTCCGGAATTGACCATATTAATGACCTAAGGCTCGTATTTCTGTGTGTTATTATGTTATAACTAAGTCTATAATTTGATAGAGCAGTCTGACTGAGCGATGGTGGGCACCAGCAGGCTCGTAAGCATTCATTCAAACAGCACTTTCATGCGTTTTGCCAGCAGCTCTGCTGTTTATGAATTCAAGCCTATCAACTCCCGAGATTAGGCTGGTGTAACCGATGTGAAATGCCTAGCTAGTTAGCGGGGTGCGCGCTAATAGCGTTTCAAATGTCACTCGCTCTGAGACTTGGAGTAGTTGTTCCCCTTGCTCTGCATGGGTAACGCTGCTTCGAGGGTGGCTGTTGTCGATGTGTTCCTGGTTCGAGCCCAGGTAGCGGCGAGGAGAGGGATGGAAGCTATACTGTTCCACTGGCAATACTAAAGTGCCTATAAGAACATCCAATAGTCAAAGGTATATGAAATACAAATCGTATAGAGAGAAATAGTCCTATAATTCCTATAATAACTACAACCTAAAACTTCTTACCTGGGAATATTGAAGACTCATGTTAAAAGAACCACCAGCTTTCATATTTTCTCATGTTCTGAGCAAGGAACTTAAACGTTAGCTTTCTTACATGGCACATATTGCACTTTTACTTTCTTCTCCAACACTTTGTTTTTGCATTATTTAAACCAAATTGAACATGTTTCATTATTTATTTGAGGCTAAATTGATTTTATTGATGTATTATATTAAGTTAAAATAAGTGTTCATTCAGTATTGTTGTAATTGTCATTATTACAAATAAAATAAAATAAATCGTCCGATTAATCGGTATCGTCTTTTTTTGGTCGTCCAATAATCGGTATCGGTATCTGCGTTGAAAAATCAAAATCGGTCGACCGCTACTAAGGACGGATGACGCAGCCAGTTCTAGTTCTATTTCACCTCATAAGCGCTCGCTCAGTCCATGCAAAATTATTAACGTTACCTCAGAATTGCTCTCCAAGAACAGTGTTTTTGACGGTGACAACCTGCTGACTACCTGCTGCATTAAAGGACCGAAAAGACTGGAAAGAGGACACTCTTTCTTTACCATATATGTCTTATATAAGAAAATATTGTTAAATAGGAAGAAATAATTTAATCTGTTTTTATATTGATTTTACATTGACATTGCTAGCAAGTTATTTACCTCAGCCTGCCTAGTCAGCTAGCTAGCCAGACAGTTTTATTTAGCTAACGTTATCTAGCTAGCTAACTGTAGTTGTAGCTTTCTGTTTGTATGTAGCTTGCACTTTAATGGCATCCCTCAGAGATTTTCTTTTATCTTTCCAACCAGGAAAAGTCCTATGAATTCACCACTGATCTCAACAAGAGGCGCAACACTCGTATGGGGGCAGAGAAATTCACAATTCAGTGTAACGTTAAGCAGTTAATTGCTATTAGATAACTGGAAGGATTTATGTACAACCAACCATTTATAACCCTTTCCCATCTATCTAGTTGGTCATCTACATGTCGCTAATAATACATTTAGTTGTATGTCTGTCATATTGAGGTACCTAGCTATAAGTTAACCCTGGTCAATCAAATGGATAGGTGTAAGCAATTATGGTAACTCAAACTACCCTTAACTAGGTGTCTTCACTAGACAGAGAGAGACCCATACAGAGAGAGAGGAAGAGAGTGAAAGACAGAGAGAGATGGAGAGACAGAGAAACAGCAGTGCAAATTTACTTAGACTTTAGTATTTCATCAACTCGACAATCGACTGTCCGAGCCACCCAGGAAGTATCCCATCCACCAGAGCCAGTGAGTTCGGATCAGTCTGATTCTCTGTGCTCTGAGTCGTAAGGCGACCAACTTGAGGTAGGCTATACTTTCAAAAACGGTTGAAAAGTTAATATCTCCCCTTTTGCACTGCACTGCGCTAATCCATCACATTTTCTCACTTGTGGCTTGTGTCGGACTGGAGGAACAGGGGCAGGTAAGTCCAGTCACTGGACTAGAAGACACTAGTGAGGTTCTCATCACTAGTGTCTAACAGGGGCAGGTAAGGCCAGCTGCTCTCTGTGGCCAGATGGAGGACCTTCGGGGGGGTCATTCTTCCGTCGTACTCCTGGTTAGACAATTTTAGAATTGATCACGCTCAAGCTCTTTTGCAGGTGCAACGTCCAGAAGTAGGAGACCTCTGCATCGCAGTGCTAGCTGTGCCACCAAAGATTCTGGGTTCGAGCCAAGGCTCTGTCGCAGCCAGCCGCGACTGGGAGGTCCATGGGGCGACGCACAATTGGGCCAGCGTCGTCCAGGTTAGGGAGGGTTTGGTCGACAGGGATATCCTTGTCTCATCGCGCACTAGCGACTCCTGTGGCGGGCCGGGTGCTGTGCACGCTGACCAAGTCGCCAGGTGTACGGTGTTTCCTCCGACACATTGGTGCGGCTGGCTTCCGGGTTGGATGTGCATTGTGTCAAGAAGCAGTGCGGCTAGGTTGGGTTTTGTTTCGGAGGACGCATGGCTCTTGACCTTCGCCTCTCCCGAGTCCGTACGGGAGTTGCAGTGATGAGACAAGACTACCAATTGGATACCACGAAATTGGTGGAAAAAAACATTGCCATGCTGTCAGCAGTACCAACACTGGCCCAGGGGTTTGTCCAGATAGTCAATCTCAAGGCTAACCACTGGATCACGGTAAGTAACCTCCGCTGCCAGGTAGGTACTGTTAAGGTGTATGACTCCAATGGTCATGACACTACCCACCTCATCTTTTCCAGGGACTTCTGTGACTGTGGAGTGGCCGGCAGTCCAGCAGCAGAAAGGGGGCACATATTGTGGGCTGTTTGCTATTGCAAACAGTCTTACTCTCTGCAGAGATGAGGAACGTTCCATGGCACGATACCATCAGAAATCCATGAGAAATCATATATTCTCTTGTTTTCAGGCAGGGCGCCTGGAACCATTTCCCAGTCCCGATTCCAGTCCCCATCCTGGGTCCAGGACTCCCAAGGTGTCCACGCCCTACACAACAGAGGTCAGCGTCCACTGCTTCTGCTGGAAATACGTGAGAGAAGGTAAGGAGGTGGCGCGGTGTAGGAAGCATTGTCATGTGGCTTGTTTGTTTCATGTCGTCAATGTGCGTGAATTTGTCTGTCCATCGACATCATCCATCATGTTTCGTCTCATGTTTCCCCCACCCTTGTTTTCACTGCTTGGCTGGTTCCCCACCTCAAGACAGTTGGTATTTTATTACATTACATCTTGTTGTAAATTGTATGTTATTGTAAGTAACCTTAATCATGTTGTAATATTGTTTTTAATTAGTAGAAAGATATGTTTTCTTGCAGACATTGGCTGTGAAGATGGTAAGTTGGTTGGTACTGTAAGTATATAGCACATATACAGTTGAAGTCGGAAGTTGACATACACCTTAGCCAAATACATTTAAACTCAGTTTTTCACAATTCCTGATTTAATCCTAGTAAAAATGTTACTTTACTTTAAGAATGTGAAATGTGAGAATAATAGTAGAGAGAATGCTTTATTTCATCTTTTATTTCTTTCATCACATTCCCAGTGGGTCAGAAGTTTACATACACTCAATTAGTATTTGGTAGCATTGCCTTTAAATTGTTTAACTTGGGTCAAAAGTTTTGGCTATTTTAGCCAGTAAAGGCTACTATTCTTGGGTAGCGGAATTACTTTTGCTTCACTCCAGGCCTGAAGGCACATACTTTCTAGTAGGCTTAGATTGAAGATATGGCTTATAGGAGTGGCAATATCATCTGCTATTATCCTCAGTTGTTATTGTTGATAGACAACAATATTTTTTTCACTTCTTCCACACCAGTGGTGGAAAAAGTACTAAACTTGAGTAAAAGTCACGCAGTAAAACCCTACTTGAGAAAAATTCTAAAAGTATTTGGTTTAAAATATACTTAAGTATCAAAAGTAAATGTAATTGCTAAAACATACTTACGTATCATAAGTAAAAGTAAAATCATAAATCATTTCAAATTCCTTATATTAAGCAAACCAGATGACACCATTTTCTTTTTTTTCTCTTTTTTTCGGAAAGCAATGGGCATACTCCAACATTCAGATATAATTTACAAAAAAAGCATGCGTGTTTAGTGAGTCCGCCATATCAGTGGCGATAGGGATGACCAGGGATGTTCGGTTGATAAGCCCGTGAATTTCACTATTTTCTTGTACTTTTGGGTGTGAAGGAAAATGTATGGAGTAAAAAGTACAATCTAGTCTTCAGGAATGTAGTGAAGTAAATGTAAAATTTGTCAAAAATATAAATAGAAAGTAAAGTACAGATAACCCCCAAAAACTACTTAAATAGTACTTTAAAGTATTTTTTACTTAAGTACTTTACACCACTGTTCCACATTCACTTTACGGAATTCAAAATTACAATGCTTGTCTTTCATATTTTGATCAGTTATATTTGGATGTGCAGTGTCAGCGTTTGTTTGTCACGACTTCCGCCGAAGTTGACTCCCCTACCTGTTCGGGCGGTGCTCGGCGGTCGTCGTCACCGTCCTACTAGCCGCCACCGATCCCTTTTTCGTTTGTCTGTTTGTTTTGTCTTATTAGTTGCACCTGTTGTTTTTGTTTCGTAATGAGCTTCCCTATAATTAGGAGTTTGACCCGCCCTTGTTTTGTGCGGGATTGTTTTTTGTTACGTGTGTGTATTTTGGGTTGTTGGCAAGTGTTTCTCTGCGCCCTGGATGTTCGGGCTTATTCAGTTTTGGTTAAGAGTAAAAAAGGAATATTTTTCCCAAGCGGCTCTCTCTCTCTGCGTCTGGTTCTTTCGCCCACCTAGTCCCGCGTGACAGAATCCCGCACCACTGAAAATGGAATCAGCAGGAGCAGCCGCGTCTCCTCTCCCATCGATGGAGGAAAGGGTCCTCCATCACACCAGTGTTCTCCACAGAATTGGGTCAGCTATGGACCAAATGATGGAGAGGATGGATCGATGGGAGAGGAGTGGCCTTCCCACCTCATCTCCAGCACCCCCTCCTCCAACACCTCCTGTTCCTGTTACAGCATCCGGCTCCGGGGATCTTCGGCTGGCGCTCCCACGGGAGTATGATGGAACGGCGGCCGGGTGTCAGGGGTTTCTTCTCCAGCTGGAGCTTTACCTGGCGACCGTTCGTCCTACTCCCTCCGGAGAGGAGAGCGTGAGCGCCCTCGTCTCCTGTTTGACTGGACGAGCTCTCGAATGGGCCAACGCAGTGTGGAATGGCCCAGACTCGGCGAGGGATCATTACCCTGAGTTCACCCGCCGATTCCGAGCTGTGTTTGACCACCCACCAGAGGGTCGTGCGGCGGGTGAACGGCTGTTCCACCTGCGTCAGGAGACGAGGAGCGTACAGGACTTTGCCCTGGAGTTCAGGACCTTGGCTGCAGGAGCAGGGTGGAACGACAGGGCCTTAATAGACCATTTCCGATGTAGCCTTAGGGAGGACGTCCGCAGGGAGCTAGCGTGTCGGGACACCACACTCACGCTGGA
Organism: Salvelinus namaycush; assembly: GCF_016432855.1. Taxonomy (NCBI): domain Eukaryota; kingdom Metazoa; phylum Chordata; class Actinopteri; order Salmoniformes; family Salmonidae; genus Salvelinus; species Salvelinus namaycush. The sequence goes on from NC_052323.1 coordinate 408,993, forward strand.
CGAACTTATTGACATGGCCATCCGTCTCGACAACCTGCTGGCTGCCCGCGGACGTTCGGAACAGGTCCTGTCGTTTCCACCTCCCAGCCCTCCTGCTCCTATCCCTATGGAGTTAGGGGGGGCAGCGTCAAGGGGGACCGGAGGAGGAGTGTCCTCCTGCACCAGTTGTGGTCGGCGAGGGCACACGGCCGACCGGTGCTGGAGGAACTCTTCTGGGAGTCGGGAGGGCAGGCGGAACACTACTCGATCACCCCAGGTGAGTCAGCACCAGACTTACCCAGAGCTTCCTGTCAGTCATATGTATGTGTTAACCTATTTCCCCGGGTTTTCTCCCTCTCTACAGCATAAGGCGCTAGTCGATTCAGGCGCAGCTGGGAATTTCATTGATCGGGGGCTCGCATTAAGGCTAGGGATTCCCCTTGTGTCGTTAGACCTACCTTTCCCCGTGCACTCCTTAGATAGCCGACCATTAGGGTCAGGAATGGTCAGGGAGGCCACGGTACCACTGGACATGGTAACGCAGGGTAGTCATAAGGAGCAGATTAGTCTGTTCCTTATCGAATCACCTGCGTTTCCAGTGGTGTTGGGAATTCCCTGGCTAGCTCAGCACAACCCGGTGATTTCCTGGCAACAGGGGGCTCTTAAGGGGTGGTCAGAGGAGTGTTCAGGCAGGTGTATAGGAGTTGCCGTTGGTGCGACTACGGTGGAGAGTCCAGACCAGGTTTCCACCGTGCGCATTCCCTCTGAATATGCCGATTTGGCTATCGCCTTCAGTAAAAAGAAGGCGACCCAATTACCACCCCATCGACGAGGGGACTGCGCGATAAACCTCCTGGAGAACGCTGCACTTCCTAGGAGTCACGTGTATCCTTTGTCCCAGGAGGAGACAGCGGCTATGGAGACATATGTTACTGAATCACTGGGACAGGGATACATTCGGCCCTCCGCATCACCTGTCTCCTCGAGCTTCTTTTTTGTGAAGAAGAAGGATGGCGGTTTACGCCCGTGCATTGATTATCGAGGTCTAAATTCCATCACAGTGGGGTTTAGTTACCCACTACCTCTCATCGCTACGGCGGTGGAATCATTTCACGGGGCACGCTTCTTCACAAAATTGGACCTGAGGAGTGCGTATAATCTGGTGCGTATCCGGGGAGGAGATGAGTGGAAAACCGCATTTAGTACTACATCTGGCCATTATGAGTACCGCGTCATGCCATATGGGTTGAAAAATGCTCCAGCTGTCTTTCAATCCTTCGTAGATGAGATTCTCCGAGACCTGCTCGGGCAGGGAGTGGTAGTGTACATTGATGACATCTTGATCTACTCTGCCACACGCGCGGCGCATGTGTCTCTGGTGCGTAAGGTACTTGGGCGACTGCTGGAGCATGACCTGTATTGCAAGGCGGAGAAATGTGAGTTCTTCAAACAGGCCGTTTCCTTCCTGGGTTATCGTATTTCCACCTACGGGGTGGTGATGGAGGATGACCGCGTTACAGCCGTGCGTAATTGGCCGACTCCGACCACGGTGAAAGAGGTGCAGCGGTTTTTAGGGTTTGCCAATTACTACCGGAGGTTTATCCGGGGTTTTGGTCAGGTGGCTGCTCCCATTACCTCACTGCTGAAGGGAGGACCGGTGCGCTTGCGTTGGTCAGCAGAGGCGGACAGAGCTTTCAGTCGTCTGAAGGAGCTGTTTACCAATGCGCCTGTGTTGGCGCATCCGGACCCCTCTTTAGCGTTCATAGTGGAGGTGGACGCGTCCGAGGCGGGGGTCGGGGCCGTGCTGTCCCAGCGCTCGGGCGTACCACCCAAGCTCCGCCCTTGTGCCTTCTTTTCGAGGAAGCTCGGTCCGGCGGAGCGAAACTATGATGTGGGGGACCGGGAGTTGTTAGCTGTAGTCAAGGCTCTGAAGGTGTGGAGACATTGGCTTGAGGGGGCGAAACACCCTTTTCTCATCTGGACTGACCATCGTAATCTCGAGTACATCCGGGAAGCGAGGAGACTAAATCCGCGTCAGGCTAGATGGGCCATGTTTTTCACCCGGTTTCAGTTCACCATCTCGTACCGACCAGGCTCCCAAAACACCAAGGCCGACGCGCTGTCCCGTCTCTATGATACCGAGGAGCGGTCCGTTGAGCCAACTCCCATCGTTCCACCTTCATGTCTCGTGGCACCGGTGGTATGGGAGGTGGACGCGGAGATAGAGAGAGCCTCACGGTTAGAGCAGACCCCTCCTAACTGTCCAGCGGGGGTTCAGTACGTGCCGGGAGGGGTCCGGGATAAGCTAATCCGTTGGGCTCATACTCTCCCCTCCTCGGGTCATCCTGGCATCGAGAGGACAGTGCGGAGTCTTAGAGGGAGATACTGGTGGCCCACGTTGGCTAAGGACGTGAGATTTTATGTCTCCTCCTGCTCGGTGTGCGCTCAGAGCAAGGCTCCTCGGCACTTGCCTAGAGGGAAGTTACAGCCCTTCCCCGTTCCACAACGGCCGTGGACACACTTATCGGTGGACTTTCTTACCGATCTTCCCCCGTCCCAGGGAAGTACTACGATTTTGGTCGTTGTGGATCGGTTTTCTAAGTCCTGCCGTCTCATCCCGTTGCCCGGTCTCCCTACGGCCCTGCAGACTGCGGAGGCCTTGTTTACCCATGTCTTCCGGCACTATGGGGTGCCTGAGGACATCGTTTCTGATCGGGGCCCCCAATTCACGTCCAGAGTTTGGAGGGCGTTTATGGAAAGACTGGGGGTCTCGGTCAGCTTGACCTCGGGTTTTCACCCCGAGAGTAATGGGCAGGTGGAGCGCGTAAACCAGGATGTGGGCAGGTTTCTGCGGTCATATTGCCGGGACCGGCCTGGTGAGTGGGCGAGGTATGTTCCTTGGGCTGAGCTCGCTCAGAACTCCCTCCGCCACTCCTCAACGAACATGTCCCCGTTTGAGTGTGTGTTAGGTTACCCGCCGGTCCTGGCCCCATGGCACCAGAGTCAGACCGAGGCTCCTGCGGTAGAGGAATGGGTACAGCGCTCCAAGGACACCTGGAAAGCCGTCCAGGAATCGCTAAAGTTAGCAGGACAACGGCAGAAGAGGAGCGCTGACCAGCACCACAGTGAGGCCCCCGTGTTCACACCGGGGGACAGGGTCTGGCTCTCGACCCGAAACCTGCCTCTCCGCCTGCCCTGTCGGAAGCTAGGGCCGCAGTGTGTGGGGCCGTTTAAAGTCCTGAGGAGAATAAACGAGGTGTGATATAGGTTACAACTCCCTAGGTATTACCGAATTAACCCCTCGTTTCATGTGTCTCTCCTCAGGCCGGTGGTGGCTGGTCCCCTGCAAGAAGGTGAGGTGCCTGAGGTCCCTCCACCCCCTCTGGAGATCGAGGGGTCCCCGGCGTACACAGTACGTGCCATTCTGGACTCGAGACGCCGGGTGAGGGGCCTACAGTACCTCGTGGACTGGGAGGGGTACGGTCCGGAGGAGAGATGCTGGGTTCCGGTGGGGGACATTTTCGATCCTTCACTACTGAGAGACTTCCACCGCCTCCACCCGGATCGCCCGGCACCTCGCCCTCCGGGTCGTCCTCGAGGCCGGTGGCGGCGCGCTGCGGGAGCCGCGCGTCAGGAGGGGGGTACTGTCACGACTTCCGCCGAAGTTGACTCCCCTGCCTGTTCGGGCGGTGCTCGTCGGCCGTCGTCACCGTCCTACTAGCCGCCACCAATCCCTTTTTCGTTTGTCTGTTTGTTTTGTCTTATTAGTTGCACCTGTTGTTTTTGTTTCGTAATGAGCTTCCCTATAATTAGGAGTTTGACCCGCCCTTGTTTTGTGCGGGATTGTTTTTTGTTACGTGTGTGTATTTTGGGTTGTTGGCAAGTGTTTCTCTGCGCCCTGGATGTTCGGGCTTATTCAGTTAAGAGTAAAAAAGGAATATTTTTCCCAAGCGGCTCTCTCTCTCTGCGTCTGGTTCTTTCGCCCACCTAGTCCCGCGTGACATTGTTACTGGCATTTAATGCCTAAATTTGCTAATCTTGCCAATGAAAATAATCATTGAAGTAAATTGGCAATATCAGTGGGTTTTGTGATGAGTGAGCCATCTGATTCAATGAATGCCCGAAATTTCATTTAAGGTGCTCCAAAGCATTTTACTGTCATTCTTTATGTCATTTATCTTTGTTTCATAGTACACTGCTCAAAAAAATAAAGGGAACACTTAAACAACACAATGTAACTCCAAGTCAATCACACTTCTGTGAAATCAAACTGTCCACTTAGGAAGCAACACTGATTGACAATAAATTTCACATGCTGTTGTGGAAATGGAATAGACAAAAGGTGGAAATTATAGGCAATTAGCAAGACACCCCCAATAAAGGAGTGGTTCTGCAGGTGGTGACCACAGACCACTTCTCAGTTCCTATGCTTCCTGGCTGATGTTTTGGTCACTTTTGAATGCTGGCGGTGCTTTCACTCTAGTGGTAACATGAGACGGAGTCTACAACCCACACAAGTGGCTCGGGTAGTGCAGCTCATCCAGGATGGCACATCAATGCGAGCTGTGGCAAGAAGGTTTGCTGTGTCTGTCAGCGTAGTGTCCAGAGCATGGAGGCGCTACCAGGAGACAGGCCAGTACATCAGGAGACAGGCCAGTACATAGCCACTTCCAAGGCAGTTATAGTCTATGAACTAATCACTGATCATAATCTTGATGTGATTGGCTTGACTGAAACATGGCTTAAGCCTGATGAATTTACTGTGTTAAATGAGGCTTCGCCTCCTGGTTACACTAGTGACCATATCCACCGCACATCCAGCAAAGGCGGAGGTGTTGCTAACATCTACGATAGCAAATTTCAATTTACAAAAAAAAAACGTTTTCGTCTTTTGAGCTTCTAGTCATGAAATCTATGCAGCCTACTCAATCACTTTTTACAGCTACTGTTTACAGGCCTCCTGGGCCATATACAGCGTTCCTCACTGAGTTCCCTGAATTCCTATCGGACCTTGTAGTCATAGCAGATAATAGTCACATTTTTGGTGACTTTAATATTCACATGAAAAGTCCACAGACCCACTCCAAAAGGCTTTCGGAGCCATCATTGACTCAGTGGGTTTTGTCTAACATGTCTCCGGACCTACTCACTGCCACAGTCATACTCTGGATCTAGTTTTGTCCCATGGAATAAATGTTGTGGTTCTTAATGTTTTCCCTCATAATCCTGGACCACCATTTTACTATGTTTGCAATCGCAACAAATCATCTGCTCAGACCCCAACCAAGGATAATCAAAAGTCATGCTATAAATTCTCAGACAACCCAAAGATTCCTTGATGCCCTTCCAGACTCCCTCTGCCTACCCAAGGGTGTCAGAGGACAAAAATCAGCTAACCACCTAACTGAGGAACTTAATTTAACCTTGCGCAATACCCTAGATGCAGTCGCACCCCTAAAAACTAAAAACATTTGTCATAAGAAACTAGCTCCCTGGTATACAGAAAATACCCGAGCTCTGAAGCAATCTTCCAGAAAATTGGAACGGAAATGGCGCCACACCAAACTCGAAGTCTTCCGAGTAGCTTGGAAAGACAGTACCGTGCAGGATCGAAGAGCACTCACTGCTGCTCGATCATCCCATTTTTCCAACTTAATTGAGGAAAATAAGAACAATCCAAAATGTATTTTTGATACTGTCGCAAAGCTAACTAAAAAGCAGCATTCCCCAAGACAGGATGGCTTTCACTTCAGCAGTAATAAATTCATGAACTTCTTTGAGGAAAAGATCATGATCATTAGAAAGCAAATTACAGACACCTCTTTAAATCTGCGTATTCCTCCAAAGCTCAGTTGTCCTGAGTCTGCACAACTCTGCCAGGACCTAGGATCAAGGGAGACACTCAAGTGTTTTAGTACTATATCTCTTGACACAATAAATGAAAATAATCATGGCCTCTAAACCTTCAAGCTGCATACTGGACCCTATTCCAACTAAACTACTGAAAGAGCTGCTTCCTGTGCTTGGCCCTCCTATGTTGAACATAATAAACGGCTCTCTATCCACCGGATGTGTACCAAACTCACTAAAAGTGGCAGTAATAAAGCATCTCTTGAAAAAGCCAAACCTTGACCCAGAAAATATAAAAATCTATCGACCTATATCGAATCTCCCATTCCTCTCAAAAATGTTTGATAAAGCAACTCACTGCCTTCCTGAAGACAAACAATGTATACGAAATGCTTCAGTCTGGTTTTAGAGCCCATCATAGCACTGAGACTGCACTTGTGAAGGTGGTAAATTACCTTTTAATGGTTTCAGACCGAGGCTCTGCATTTGTCCTCGTGCTCCTAGACCTTAGTGCTGCTTTGATACCATCGATCACCACATTCTTTTGGAGAGATTGGAAGCCCAAATTGGTCTACACAGAGAAGTTCTGGACTGGTTTAGATCTTATCTGTCGGAAAGATATCAGTTTGTCTCTGTGGATGGTTTGTTCTCTGACAAATCAACTGTAAATTTCGTTGTTCCTCAAGGTTCCGTTTTAGGACCACTATTGTTTTCACTATATATTTTACCTGTTGGGGATGTCATTCGAAAACATAATGTTAACTTTCACTGCTATGCGAATGACACACAGCTGTACATTTCAATGAAACATGGTGAAGCCCCAAATTGCCCTCACTGGAAGCCTGTGTTTCAGACAAGAAGGAAGTGGATGGCTTCAAATGTTCTACTTTTAAACTCGGACAAAACAGAGATGCTTGTTTTAGGGCCCAAGAAACAAAAAGATCTTCTGTTGAATCTGACAATTAATCTTGATGGTTGTACAGTCGTCTCAAAAAAAACTGTGGAAGGACCTCGGCATTACTCTGGACCCTGATCTCTCTTTTGACGAACATATCAAGGCTGTTTCAAGGACAACTTTTTTCCATCTACGTACCATTGCAAAAATCTGAAATGTTCTGTCCAAAAATGATGCAGCAAAATTAATCCATGCTTTTGTCTACTACTGCAATGCTCTACTTTCCGGCTACCCGGGTAAAGCACTAAATATACTTCAGTTAGTGCTAAATACGGCTGCTAGTATCCTGACTAGAAACAAAAAATGTGATCATATTACTCCAGTGCTAGCCCCTCTACACTGGCTTCCTGTTAAGGCAAGGGCTGATTTCAAGGTTTTACTGCTAACCTACAAAGCATTACATGGGCTTGCTCCTGCCTATCTTTCCGATTAGGTCCTGCCGTACATACCTACACGTACGCTACGGTCACAAGTCGCAGGCCTCCTTATTGTCCCTAGAATTTCTAAGCAAACAGCTGGAGGCAGGGCTTTCTCCTATAGAGCTTCATTTTTATGGAATGGTCTGCCTACCCATGTGAGAGACGTAGACTCGGTCTCAACCTTTAAGTCTCTATTGAAGATTAATCTCTTCGGTAGGTCCTTTGATTGAGTGTAGTCTGGTCCAGAAGTGTGAAGGTGAACGGAAAGGCACTGAAGCAACGAACCGCCCTTGCTGTCTTTGCCTGGCCGGTTCCCCTCTCTCCACTGGGATTCTCTGCCTCTAACCCTATTACAGGGGCTGAGTCACTGGCTTACTGGTGCTCTTCCATGCCGTCCCTAGGAGGGGTGCGTCACTTGAGTGGGTTGAGTCACTGATGTGGTCTTCCTGTCTGGGTTGGCGCCCCCCCTTTGGGTTGTGCCGTGGCGGAGATCTTTGTGGGCTATACTCGGCCTTGTCTCAGGATGGTAAGTTGGTAGTTGAAGATATCCCTCTAGTGGTGTGAGGGCTGTGCTTTGGCAATGTGGGTGGGGTTATATCCTGCCTGTTTGGCCCTGTCCGGGGGTGTCATCGGATGGGGCCACAGTGTCTCCTGACCCCTCCTGTCTCAGCCTCCAGTATTTATGCTGCAGTAGTTTAGGTGTCGGTGGGCTAGGGTCAGTCTGTTATATCTGGAGTATTTCTCCTGTCTTATCCAGTGTCCTGTGTGAATTTAAGTATGTTCTATCTAATTCTCTCTTTCTTTCTTTCTCTCTCTCGGAGGACCTGCCTCAGGACTACCTGGCATGATGACTCCTTGCTGTCCCCAGTCCACCTGGCCGTGCTGCTGCTCCAGTTTCAACTGTTCTGCCTGCGGCTATGGAACCCTGACCTGTTCACCGGACGTGCTACCTGTCCCAGACCTGCTGTTTTCAACTCTCTAGAGACAGCAGGAGCGGTAGAGATACTCTCAATGATCGGCTATGAAAAGCCAACTGACATTTACTCCTGAGGTGCTGACCTGTTGCACCCTCGACAACTACTGTGATTATTATTATTTGACCATGCTGATCATTTATGAACATTTGAACATCTTGGCCATGTTCTGTTATAATCTCCACCCGGCACAGCCAGAAGAGGACTGGCCACCCCTCATAGCCTGGTTCCTCTCTAGGTTTCTTCCTAGGTTTTGGCCTTTCTAGGGAGTTTTTCCGAACCACCTTGCTTCTACACCTGCATTGCTTGCTGTTTGGGGTTTTAGGCTGGGTTTCTGTACATCACTTTGAGATATCAGGCACATGATTACTGCATACAATAGCTGTATGATCAGCAGAGGCATGTAGGGCAGTTAGAGGGACATATATTAGGTTACTTACATGGTAGCATCCAAAGCCACTTGGATAATGTACATTTGCTGAAGAATTATGGCAACTCAGCGACACAATGGTACGGATTAATTGATCTGGGCATGGGTCATTGATAAGTCATTATCTCAACACTGCCTTGTAAGGCTGTGAAAGGATCCAGGAACCCAAATTATTTTCATGGATCCCCTCCTCATTATAAAACAAGATTTGTTTCCAGAAGGTATCAACATTTCCAATAAATGTTACACCCACAGAGATGCAATGGTCTCGTAGCCAGTTATGGAGGGCTACAAGTCTGCTGAAACGATCAATGCCACGATTCACGGGGGGGGGTGGGGGGGGGGGGCATAAGGCCAGATATTATTGGCCATTTGTTGGTGTCAAGCAGAGACCCAATCAGTTCTTTGAAATCCATCTTCAGCTGTTCTGAGCTGCCCTTCATAATGTCATTGAATCCCACAATTTCCTGATGCAGGTTTAAAATGTTTGATGTCCTGTACTCGTGCTCCTGGATAGCACAAAGTATTTTCTCCAGGGACTGAGACATTTCGCACCATTGAACTGTCCAATACAACGGCCGGAGAAGGGGATGGATAAATCTGCTCAATCCTACCCCTCACACAATTTGTTGAACCTTTCACGGGCCCACGATCTCTCTCTGCTCTGATAAACATGATTCTGCAACTCTCATCTCTCCAGCGTTGCACTTCATCATTTATTTCCTTATAGAATTGCGTGAATGGTTCTGAAGGAACTGCAGCACCCCGTGATAAATTGAAATAAATTAGCTAAAGTTATAGAATTACTGCCGTCTGTTCAGAAATAAATTAAATCATTCAGAATAGCCTACTACACCATGAGAAGGCCTATAATTTAGCCACAGACGATCAATAGCTACTTTTAAAAAATTGCCAGTTGGGAACGCACTGCAAATCTGTCAGTGAAAAAACAGTGCAGACAAAGCATGTCTTTAGCAACATTTAAAAAACATTTGAGGGAAAACACAGGTTGGAAAGCAAATGTATCCTGCTGAAAAATACTTTATTCTGTAGGCTACCAACATATTTGATGAACTTCCAATATTGTTTTACAAAGTTAAGCAAGAGAGAGAGAGAGGCTTATGGCGCGAGCGTGTCGGCAGTCACCAGCAAGTGAGCTGCTAATCATTGGGGGAGTCAGTGAAACTGGAAAGCATTTTTAGGACTATCATTTTCTCTTCACATTGTAGACTACAATATGTGTCTACACACACCTAAGACTAGTCTATTGATGGATTCAAGAAAAGGTCGTTTTTATTGATCTCAGATTCTCAGTTTGTCAGTGTCAAAGTAGCCTGCCATTTCGATCATTTGTGCAGTATTAAAAAAAGATCCTGCTAAAGTCTCTAGTCGTCTAAAATGACGTAGAATTGCATGAAATGTGCTTATAAAAGGCCACATTTTTCCGGACCATAGGCTACTAAACATGTTCCTCATGTGTCCAACTTCTGTAAGTGCCTCTACTCTACTGCTCTATGTCACTACACAAACGCAATGATACGCATGCAATGCTTTATAATAAATGTGTTTTTTTGTACCTCAAAACTCCCGAGGTGACCCCCCTCTCAATCTCACTTTTTGTTCCGGCACATCCCGATTTACAAATAAAGACCGCTAGATAGCTAACAAAATGGCTACACGGAGTTGACCTTTTGTATTCTATTCTTATTTTTGCACTGTTTCTATGCACACTCACAGGGCCCTACACACTACGCACACTGATACTCCAACACACATACAAACACTCACTCCATCATTTGCTCACATACACATAATATGCACATACATTTATGCTGACTCTACACACACCCACTCACATACAATCATCAAATAAGCTGCTGCTTCTCTGTTTATCATATATCCTGATGCCTAGTCACCTTACCCTTATACATATCTACCTTTATCGATCCAGTGTCCATGCACATTGTAAATATGGTACTGGAACTGACCCTGTATATAGTATGCTTACTTACTTTATTATGTTTTTCTTATTTACTATTTTTATATCTTGTGTGTTTTTGTTCTACCTTATTATTTTTAATAAAACATTGTTATTGATTACTGCATTGTTGGGGTTAGAGCTAGCAAGAAAGGCATTGCACTGTACTTGTGCATGTGACATTAAAACTTGAAACTGAAACATTAAAGAGAAACTACACCCAAAAACTGTAATTTTTCCAAGACCTAAATAATGGTCTCCTGATGTGGTTTAAACATTGTTGTGGACTTGTTGTTTTTCTATTTAAAAAAATGGAGGAAATGGGATTTGGGAAAAAACAAAACAGAATCAGGCAAAATAATTAAACAGATTTTATAAGGCCCTACATATGCGCATACACAAATATGCATACACATAATATGCATGCGTACATGCGCACACACACACACCTCAACCCTGTCTATCCTCCCACACCTTTTGAAGGCTCTATTTCCCCTCACAGGGGTCTGATTACCGGACCATTAAAAATGCATTAATGCTTTGGAATAATACTACTGATGTCTGTCTGGGCCCTTGGGGCCCATGTAACAAAGACAGAAATTATTCAAGATATTATCCCCTGATCCTTACCAGCAGCCTGAAAACAACATTACCACTAAAATACAATTATCTTGCTCCAGAAGATTTCAGAGTCATTCACATATCCTTCCCTAACAAGCAAGTAGAATATTAATGTCTTCACAAAAGTGACAAAATGTTATCTTTTCCTTCCCAGTTACACACTAATAGGAGTCAAACATCAAATTAATTTATTCAAAGTGTGTGGTCAAACTGTAATTTATGAGATGCACTGTCTGGATTTATTTGACGAGATGACCTAGCTGAGTATACCAACGTTTTTATGGGTCTTGTCCCTGTAAAAAAAACACATTTAGATGGAGGTCTGAATTGGTCAAGCTTCAGATTTACTGTCTAACTCTGTCCTGTGGATTTACACTTTATACATCTACTTACTGACTTAAGGATACCAAATTGGGTCACAAGAACACATGATGGTTTTAAAGATTGTTTGAAGTAGGATCTTGCTACAGTACATACTATTTATACATACTAGAGCTCAAGGCATCAAGATTAAGGCTGTCAAAGAGCATTGGTCTGGACTTACATTCTCAGAATTATCAGACCCCGAAGATATCCCTCTCTCTTTTCCCTCCTTGCTCTCGCCCTCAATGTGCAGCGTTGGCAGTTGGCATAGCGTGTGATAGTTAAACCTGCCTGTTATACCTGTTAAACCTGACATGTCCTTTTCATGTCCTCCCCAGGCAGCCAAGGTGATCACACCCTGGGCAGTGTACTAACACTTGTCAAAACAGAGCTGGTTGTCCCCTTCAGAGACACGCAGAGGAGGGCTTCCTTTAATCAAAAATGATTAGGACTCCTGTAATGGCCCTGTCAGGTAATAAACTTGCTGGCTGGCATGCTTTCCAATGTTGGCCAAGATTTCTCTCCTCACCTGCTCTCCACACTTTAGGAGGGTAGGTTTAATTGCAAACAAGAAATATATTTATCAATCTTTTACCATATTTGGCATTGAAATATGGGTATACCACACAACTTGACATATCATTCATTTCAAATGCCTGCTGCTGGATCTCCCAGCAAGAAATCGGTTGTCTTCCGAGCCAGGTTTGCTCCCATTTGGTTCTCCTCTTGCTAGTTATTTTGTCTGGCCTGGCAGAGGTGGAATTAAGCCATCTCCGGGCGCCAGGGTGGGTCATATAATAAAAGGGGACACAAAATGAAAGTTTCATTATTGATATTCTCGAAATTGGATTTGTGGATGCTATCAGCGCTTGGGGCAAGGGGTAGCAAATATACTTTTTTTCACGTTTACATTTTATTTAGGTAACAAGGAATGACATGCTATGCACAGACTTTATAGACTAGACTTTGTTCTGTTGATATTTCTCATGAATAGATTCCTACATTTGATACACAGCACAGGAATTGCATTACCCTTACACAACATCACTGACAAAGCTAGCCAGTCATTTTATATTGCTGGGTCGCTAAATCACACAAGTCGGTGTCAGAAAGTCTGTCTTTCATTTTATGTATGCACAAGTAACCGTCATCTGAGGATGTTTGATAAAAGCAGCAACTCAACACCTAGCCTGTCACATTCAGGCATTGAATTTAATCTCAATCATATGTGGTGATATTACAAAAGTATGTGGACACCCCTTCAAATGAGTGGATTCGGCTATTTCAGCCACACCCGTTGCTGACAGGTGTATAAAATCGAGCACACAGCCATGCAATCTCTAAAGACAAACATTGGCAGTAGAATGGCCCGTATTGAAAAGCTTAGTGACTTTCAATGTTGCACCGTCATAGAATTCCACCTTTCCAACAAGTCAGTTTGTCAAATTTCTGCCCTGCTAGAGCTGCCCTAGTCAACTGTAAGTACTGTTATTGTGAAGTGGAAACGTCTAGGAGCAACCACGGCTCAGCCGCACCGTGGTAGGCCACACAAGCTCACAGAATGGGACTGCCGAAGCGCGTAGTGCATAAAAATCGTCCGTCCTCGGTTGCAACACTCACTGCCGAGTTCCAAACTGCCTCTGCAAGCAACATCAACACAATAACTCTTAGTTGGGAGCGTCATGAAATAGGTTTCCATGGCCGAGCAGCCGCACACAAGTCTAAGATCACCATGCGCAATGCCAGGCGTCGGCTGGAGTGGTGTAAAGCTCGCCGCCATTGGACTCTGAAGCAGTGGAAATGCGTTCTCTGGAGTGATGAATCACGCTTCACTATTTGTCAATCCGACGAATGAATCTGGGTTTGGCGGATGCCAAGAGAACACTACCTGCCCCAATGCATAATGCCAACTGTAAAGTTTGGTGAAGGAGGAATAATTTGCTGAGGCTGTTTTTCATGGTTCGGGCCAGGCCCCTTAATTCCAGTGAAGGGAAATCTTAATGCTACAGCATAAAATTACATTCAAGACAATTATGTGCAGTTTGGGGAAGGCCCTTTCCTGTTCCAGCATGATAATGCCCCCGTGCACAAAGCGAAGGGCCATACAGAAATGGTTTGTGGAGATCAGTGCGGAAGAACTTCACTGGCCGGAACAAATCCATGTCCTCAACCCCATCGAACGCCTTTGGGATGAGTTGGAATGCCGACTACGAGCCAGGCCTAATCGCCCAACATCAGTGCCCGACCTCACTAATACTCTTGTGGCTGAATGGAAGCAAGTCCCCGTGGGAAATGTTCCAACATCTAGTGGAAAGTCTTCCCAGAAGAGTGTTAAGGCTGTTATAGCATGATGTCCATGATTTTGGAATGAGATGTTCGATGAGCAGGTGTCTTACATCATTTTGGTAATGCATTGTATCTCTTAAGAAATTTCAAAACTTTAAACAAAACGCTCCATTCATAAACTAAAAGCCAGTGTGAAAATGGCTGGGGAGAGAATTAAAATGAAAATTAGGAAGAAGGAGACTCACAGCTTTCAAGCTGCATGGTACAGGTCTGAATATCCATGGGGAAATTCTTCAAGTCCATAGGGCAGGACAGGATGAGAGTCAGCCTGAGATAGAAAGAGAGAGAGAAAAGAGAGAAGGGCAGCTTTAGGTGAAGGTAAAGGGCAAAGGAGAGCGTGAAAGAAGAGAATTACAACATACAGGGAGAAATTAAGACAAAGAGGCAAAGGAATACAGGTAGAATCAGAAATTCCCCAGGGCAGCTTTCTAGGCCCCTTACTTTTTTCAATCTTTACTAATGACATGCCATTGGCCTTAAGTAAAGCCAGTTTGGCTATGTATGTGGATGACTCAACACTCTACATGTCAGCTACTACAGCGAGTGAAATCACTGCAACACTTAACAAAGAGCTGCATTTAGTTTCAGAATGGGTGGCAAGGAATACATTTGTCCTAAATATTTCAAAAACTAAGAGCATTTTATTTGGGACAAATCATTCACTAAACCCTAAACCTCAACTGAATCATGTAATAAATAATGTGGAAATTTAGCAAGTGACTGCCATGGCAGCAGCTAATGGGGATCCTCAATAAATACAAATACAGATGCAAAGGGACTTTGAAGGTCAGAAATGTGATTGAAAACGTACCTAATGCTATGTCGGTACCAATATTTATGGCCTACCCCCTAGATAAACTCTACTGTAACGTAAACTCACCCCATTCCGTACAAATGTGCGCAACTGCAACATTCAAACGAGGCTACAAAGAAAACTAATGGGACTGTAGCGACTGTGTTGACTTCAAAATCGGGGGTGTGAACTAGGTTTCTATTCAAGCGTTGATCGACATGGTAATGGCTCTATAGTATTGGAGAAAAGTTGAAAAAACGGACCCTCCGTTACATCTAGACGTGTCATGTCGTAACGTACAGCACGCATAAAGCAACTATTTCTGTCTTACAATCTCTCTCCACCAGGTGTAGCACTTCTCTCATCCTTTAAAAACAAGAAATGGACAGTGACGGGGGTAAGGGGGGATAGAGCCACCAGCTCTATGCTCTGTGATTAGAACTCGCAGGAGCCTCCATTGCTATTGTGCTGCGATAACGTGCAATACTAGGCCCAAAAATACAATGATGAATGAGCCTTCGAAGCTTCTCTGTGTGTGTAATGTATCCTTAGCTCAGAGAGGTAGCTACGAAAATGTATTTGGACTAGTGTGTGGTGACTGTTAGCAGATAAATCTGCCATTGTAATCAATACGGCATGCTTAACTGCATATTTTTCAATTCCCTTCATGGGGTCATGAATGTTGATGGAAGAGAGATATATCAACTCACAGCAGTGTATGGTTCGAGGGGCTAATATATTGGTATCAAAGTTATCGTAATGAATAAATCACTAGCGCCCTCTTTGGCCATAGGCAGAATTTAATTGAATAACTCACTACCTTCCCCTTCGGCCATAGGCAGAATTGTCTTGAATAACTCAATAGCTCCCTCTGTGGTCACAGACCGAAATGTCTCTGCTCACCTGATGCTATATAGTACGCTCCCATCTTGGAATATCCGCAGCAGTTTGTTGTCAGTGGTGACCTCATGAAAGTTAGCTCCCTTCTCGTTAGCGAAGAACAGGTCAGGCTTCCAGATGGAGTCCAACATGGAGGGATCCAGGTCCAAGGAGTTGTCCGGGTACTCCTGGTAAGCCAATCGGGGATCGTTCCATTTTTGCCGTAGGAACACATTGAGCCTGTAGTCCTGTGGATTGACCAAGAAATTGACTCATTGGCTCTTTCTCAATTAATCTTTTCTCGATTCTTCGCATCGCATCCTCTTTCCTCGCCTCCTCCTCAAAACGCATAGGAGAAGATGTCAGAGGGGATGGACTTTGGGCCTTCTCCTTGAATGCCGTTGAGAAGGAGGCGAGGTGATGGGATGTGAGGAATTGCGGAAGATACATCGAGGTTGAGCCATGATACTGTTGCCAGGTTTCAATTATTTAATTAGCATGTTCTGATCATGATCGTCTGTCTCTGATGTAATGTGGGAAGTCTGGTTAAATTAATAACCTTTACTGTTGTTAATTACACACAAGCCAATGCGACAAAGGGAAGCTTATTTTCAATTAGTTATTTGGAAAGTAGGGTGTCACGTTCCTGACCTTGTTTTCCTTTTGTATAGTTGTGTTTAGTGGGTCAGGACGTGAGCTGGGTGGGCAGTCTGTGTTTGTTCTATGTTAAGTGTCAGGTTTAATTGACCTTGTATGGCTCTCAATCAGAGGCAGGTGTTTTACGTTTTCCTCTGATTGAGAACCATATATAGGGAGGTTGTTTCACATTGTTTGTTGTGGGTGGATGTCTTCCGTGTCTGTATGTATGTTCGTACCACACGGGACTGTATCGTTTGTTCGTAGTCTGTACCTGTTCGTGCGTTCTTCGTTATATGTAAGTTCTCATAGTTCAGGTCTGTCTACGTTCGTTTGTTATTTTGTTTATTATCAAGTGTTATTCTGTGTTTCGTCGTTTGTTTAAATAAATCATTATGTATTCACAACCCGCTGCATTTTGGTCTGATCCCTACTCCTCCTCTTCAGACGAAGAGGAGGAGAGAAATCGTTACATAGGGTGTATTTATACTTTGAAAGTAATGTGTATCTTGATCAGACTGATTTGAATTATTTATTTTTAGTATTTCATTTAAGGGTAGATTATCTTTAATATTGCCTGCATCACTTCCAATCCCTCATATATTATTTGCAAATATATATATATATATAAACATACATATACATATACATATACATACCTACACGTACATACACATATACATACATGTAAATAAATATCTTTAAAAAATATATATTTCCTTTATTACCCTCCAACCCTAACACCCCTCCCCCAATTGGAGCAAACCAATGAACAACAACGCTTAGGCCTGTATTTCCAGCTTATTCATACTATATACATTTTATGGACACAGTCTATTTTACAATAGTTCTATTTTGTTTGTCTTTACTCCTGTCCTTCCTCTACCCTCAACCTCTCCCATCTCTTTCTGATGTCCATCCTGTTTGATTTCTATTTGCCATATCTTTCAAACTGTGCTCTTTCAAGAAAGGTCTTAACCTATATACACTACAGTTCAAAAGTTTGGGGTCACTTAGAAATGTCCTTGTTTTTAAAAGAAAAGCAACTTTTTTGTCCATTCAAATAATATCAAATTGATCAGACATAGTTTAAGTTTAAGTTCCTCGGCTTACACATCACGGACAAACTGAAATGGTTCACCCACACAGACAGCGTGGTGAAGAAGACTGAAGAAATTTGGCTTGTCACCAAAAACACCCATACACTTTTACAGATGCACAATCGAAAGCATCCTGTCGGGCTGTATCACCGCCTGGTACGGCAACTGCTCCGCACACAACCGCAAGGCTCTCCAGAGGGTAGTGAGGTCTGCACAACGCATCACCGGGGGCAAACTACCTGCCCTCCAGGACACCTACACCACCCGATGTCACAGAAAGGCCAAAAAGATCATCAAGGACAAAAACCACCCGAGCCACTGCCTGTTCACCCCGCTATCATTCAGAAGGTGAGGTCAGTACAGGTGCATCAAAGCAGGGACCGAGAGACTGAAAAACAGCTTCTATCTCAACGCCATCAGACTGTTAATCACTAACATTGAGTGGCTGCTGCCAACAAACTGACTCAAATCTCTAGCCACTTTAATAATTCAAAATTGGATGTAATAAATGTATCACTAGTCACTTTAAACAATGACACTTTATATAATGTTTACATACCCTACATTACTCATCTCATATGTATATACTGTACTCTATACCATCTACTGCATCTTGCCCTTGCCATTCGGCCATCGCTCATCCATATATTTACATGTACATATTCTTATTCATTCCTTTACACTTGTGTGTATAAGGTAGTTGTTGTGAAATTGTTGGATTACTTGTTAGATATTACTGCATGGTCAGAACTAGAAGCACAAGCATTTCACTACGCTCGCATTAACTTCTTGTGAATAGGGGGCGCTGTTTTCACTTTGGGAAAAAATCGTGCCCAATTTAAACGGCCTCGTACTCTATTCTAGATCGTACAATATGCATATTATTATTACTATTGAATAGAAAACACTCTCAAGTTTCTAAAACTGTTTGAATTATATCTGTGAGTAAAACAGAACTCATTTCGCAGCAAACTTCCAGACAGGAAGTGAAAAATCTGAAAACGATGCTCTGTTCCAGGGCCTGCCTATTCAATTGCTTAATATTTATGGATTTGCATGCACTGCATACGCCTTCCACTAGATGTCAACAGGCAGTGGAAGGTGGAATGGGGTGTCTAGCTTGATCTGAGGTCGAACAAGAGCTCTTGGAATGACGTGACCAGAATTTCCTTTCTCTACCTAGGCGCGGGAAGGATATCAGCATTGGCTTCTGAAAAGCGTTCGGTATACACGGTGGATGTCTCCGGCTCTAATTTT
Source organism: Salvelinus namaycush (assembly GCF_016432855.1). Lineage (NCBI taxonomy): Eukaryota > Metazoa > Chordata > Actinopteri > Salmoniformes > Salmonidae > Salvelinus > Salvelinus namaycush. Next base: position 427,573 of record NC_052323.1, read on the forward strand.
ATTTGATAGATGTGATAAAAACATCATAAAGTAGTTTTTTTCAACCGAGTTGTATCAGTTTATTCAACGTTTTTCCTTTCTTTGCGTCAGGAGAAGATGGGCATGTTCACGCCACATGGCTAGCTAAGGTTGCTAATTCGACAGGAGAGAAGGACATTCTTAAACCAAACAACGATTTATTCTGGACAAAGGACAAGATTCTGATGGAAGCTCAGCAAAAGTAGGAACAATTTATGATGTTATTTCGTATTTCTGTGGAAAATGTTGAGTCCTATTTTCCTCCTTCCTTTTTGCGGGCGCTGTCTCGCTATAACGTAAGCTGTTTGTTATGGTAAAGTTATTTTTAAAAATCTAACACGGCGGTTGCATTAAGAACTAGTGTATCTTTCATTTGCTGTCCAACATGTATTTTTTAGTAAAGTTTATGATGAGTTCTTTGGTCAGATTAGGTGAGTGTCCAAAATATCTCAGGACAATCTGGTGAATCGATGCTACATATTCACAATGTATAACCACGGTTTGCAGCTCAAATTATGCACATTTTCGAACAAAACATATGTGTATTGTATAACCTGATGTTATAGGACTGTCATCTGATGAAGTTGGTCAAGGTTAGTGATTCATTTTATATCTTTTGCTGGTTTTTGCGATCGCTACCTTTTGCTGCTGATAAATGCATTTGTGTGTTTGGCTATTGTGGTAAGCTAATATAATGCTATATTGTGTTTTCGCTGTAAAACACTTAAAAAATCTGAAATATTGGCTGGATTCACAAGATGTTTATCTTTCATTTGCTGTACACCATGTATTTTTCATAAATGTTTTATGATGAGTATTTAAGTATTTCACGTTGCTCTCTGTAATTATTCTGGCTGCTTTGGTGATATTTTTGATGGTAGCTGCAATGTAAAACTATGATTTATACCTCAAATATGCACATTTTCGAACAAAACATACATTTATTGTATAACATGTTATAAGACTGTCATCTGATGAAGTTGTTTCTTGGTTAGTGACTAATTATATCTCTATTTGGTCGGTTTTGTGATAGCTACCTATGCGGTAGAAAAATGGTGAAAATATGCGGTTGAGTCTTTTGCTATTGTGGTTAGCTAATAGAAATACATATTGTGTTTTCGCTGTAAAACATTTTAAAAATCGGAAATGATGGCTGGATTCACAAGATGTTTATCTTTCATTTGCTGTATTGGACTTGTGATTTCATGAAAATTATATTATATGATATTTTAACATCTGCTAACCATGTTTATGTGACCAATAACATTTGATTTGAAATACAGTGTAGACATTGTTAATGTTGTAAATGACTATTGTAGCTGGAAACAGCTGATTGTTTATGGAATATCTACATAGGCGTACAGAGGCCCATTATCAGCAACCATCACTCCTGTGTTCCGATGACACGTTGTGTTAGCTAATCCAAGTTGATCATTTAAAAGGCTAATTGATCATTAGAAAACACTTTTGCAATTATGTTAGCACAGCTGAAAACTGTTGTACTGATTAAAGAAGCATTAAAACTGGCCATTAGACTAGTTGAGTATCTGGAGCATCAGCATTTTGTGGGTTCGATTACAGGCTCAAAATGGCCAGAAACAAAGACCTTGTTTCTGAAACTCGTCAGTCTATTCTTGTTCTGAGAAATGAAGGCTATTCCATGCGAGATATTGCCAAGAAACTGAAGATCTCGTACAACGCTGTGTACTACTCCCTTCACAGAACAGAGCAAACTGGCTCTAACCAGAATAGAAAGAGGAGTGGGAGGCCTTGGTGCACAACTGAGCAAGAGGACAAGTACATTAGAGTGTCTATACTGCCCGCGTTGCATCACGTCCAATGGCAGCATCCAAACTCAAGAATCGCCGAGGTTCAATTCTTGAGGGCTGATGCGCGTGTTCATTCTACCTTGCAAATGAAAATAATGAGCGAAAAAATGTAGATTTCAATAGGTTTTTGGTGTAGCAGGTAAAACGTCACATTGACACAATGCTGGTGGCAACGTGTGTACTGTAGCAGACTTGTTAGCATGGGATGTTAATTACTTAATTAACTCAGGAACCACACCTGTGTGGAAGCACCTGCTTTCAATAGACGTTGTACCCCTCATTTACTCAAGTGTTTCCTTTCTTTTGGCCGTTATCTGTAGTGCAGGCTGAGGTACCAGATTCTGGCTTAATCCAAGTATTGTTCAGTGCCTGTTGAAATGACAAAAATCAGCTTTGTGGGAAGCAAAATGAACAGCTACTTTGAAATTGGGTCGACAAACACTGCATGTCCTAATTTAGTTACGGTAGTTATTCAAGTAAATCATTCTAGTAAATGCTCATGGTATTGAGAGACTCTGTGGCTGTGTTCTTCCCTGGCAGTTTTCAACTGTCTGTCTCCGTTCCAATGAGGTATCACAAATAAACTAAGGACAGCACAACAAACACTGGGCCACAGCATCCAGTGACATCATTAGTGTCCTCTCTGTCCACGCTGAACTAACCTGGGGTCAAGCCCTCAGGGCCCAATATCCTTTAACAGCTCACTGCTACGACCTGCTGACCAAGCACTTTCCCCCAATTTTTCATTTTAATTGCAGAGTGGACTGTTCATTATCAGAACATCACTGACCCACTGTTCTCTGAAGATTGCTCTGATAGGCTCGAGGAAATAAAGGGAGAGAGGTGAGGGAATTGTTCCAATACTGATTAGGCCAAAGGGTAGGAATGAACAGGTATTATATTAACTGGAGGAGAACTTTCAGATTTCTCTTTTGTAAATTCTGGGATTTAGCTAGTGTAAACCTGCTCAAATATGATCCTTATCAAGGTAATTCATGATTATACTGAACAATGAGACTGCCTAAGGGTTATCATGATTCCTGGATAATTATGGTATTTTGTATAATGTGCATATTCATTTAAACATATCATTTCACCTTTCTTATTATAGGTTTGTCTCTGAGATGAATCTCTTTTGCAAGAGAGACCTGTTCAAGACGGCAGTAGTCGGGCAACATATTCAATTATTCGCTTGAAAATGTATGGATTCTAATTCCAGGACGTTAATTGACTATGGAAATTCAATTAACATCAGACGTGTTTTCTCACCATAGTCGTTTCTGTGATGGACCCAAAGCTGTTGATGAAGATATTGCAGGTGACATTCACAGGCGGACCTGAAAAAGAACCAGAATAAAATCCATCACTCCGTATACGGAATAATCCTTTCACTGTTTGACCTGCTGTAAAAAGGTTTCATAAAGATCATTGAAAAATATTTGAATGACACTGGTTATTGTATGTGCAAGAAGTGGAGAGTGTCTTCTTGTCACCTCTATGATGTTGAGCAAGTATGAAATATGTATGACACTAGTGTAGATGGGTTATGGTGGGGAACGACTGCTGTAGTAGTGTGTACTGATTCCAGTGGCTCTCTAGTACGGAATACTGTGTCTCTCCTGTCGCTTTACAAGTTGAAATACTAGGCATGAATCACTTTGTTTAACTTTTCAACAGAGAACTAGGCTAACAAAAAATGCATCACATTGGTATATGGAATTTTAAGTTAGGCAACCACATGGAATGTGCAGTTCCAAGCTTCCAATCCATTTCTATCTTACTTTTTTTTTACCGGTGGCTGTCTGCTTGCATTAGTTTCATGAAGTTTCAGTATTTTTTTATGGGAGCTGTGGCCTACTTCTGAACATACTTTTTGACGTACCTTTGAAGTTGGGTCTGATGCGGGCGTCATAGCCAGACCTTTTCCCCATGAGCTTGTCCAGGAAGTCAGATGGCGACTGCGAGGAGGGGACTGTCCTACTGGGGGACTTTATCTCCTCCTTACAGGAGCCCAGTCTGAAGAAAAAACAAAACAAAGACAAAGAAAGAGAGGAGAGGAGAGGGAGGAAGACGCAATAGAAACTTTAACCGGTATCAGTGGAATACATAGGGAGAGAACAACAAGGATTTAAACGACTTTTGCACAGCCACCCCCCCCGAAAACCCATCTAATTTCACATGATGCTCGGGACATATTGTGTTTAATAGAACCTACCCACTGGGAACACACTGGTTGTTTCAATGTCATTTGTCAACATATTGTGACATAGAATCAACATGGAAAATACATTGGATTTGAAAAAATAAATCAACCAGTACTGTTGTCATCTCATTTCAACCAGCGTTTCAAACATTGAAATTAGGGTAATACTTTAACTTAAATACATGGACTTATCTTGACTAACAGGATGTTACATCAATCTATACTGAAGTAAAATATAAACGCAACATGCAAAAATGTCTACGAATTTCACTGATTTACAGTTCATATCAGTCAATTAAAATACATTTATTCGCCCCGAATCTAAAGATTTCACGTCTGAGAATACAGATATGCATCTGTTGGTCACAGACACCTTAAAAGAAATGGATCTCAGGATCTCGTCACGGCCACCGATAGAATGCAATTGTGTTCGATGTCCGTAGCTTATGCCTGCCCATACCATAACCCCACCGCCACCATGGGGCACTCGGTTCACAACATTGACATCAGCAAACCGCATGCCCACACAACCCCATGCACGTTGTCTGCGTTTGTGAGGCCGGTTGGACGTTTTGCCAAGTTCTTAAAATGACGTTGGATGCGTTTTGGTAGAGAAATTCAACATTCAATTCTCTGGCAACAGCTCTGGTAGACATTCCTGCAGTCAGCATGCCAATTGCACGCTCCCTTTAAAACTTGCCACATTTGTGGCATTGTTTTGTGTGACAGAATTGCACATTTTAGAATGGCTTTTTATTGTCCCCAGCACAATGTGCAACTGTGTAATGATCACGCTGTTTAATCAGCTTCTTGATATGCCACCTGTCAGGTGGATGGATTATCTTGGCAAAGGAGAAATGCTCAAAGTTTGTGCCAAAACTTTTGAGAAATAATGTTTTTGTTGCTTATGGAAAGTTTTGTGGATCTTTTATTTCAGCTCATGAAACATGGGACCAACACTTTAAATATTTTTGTCCAGTAAAATTTCAACATAATTAATCAGAACTATGTATGCGCTGAAATTGTGTTAAATTACACACGTAAATATATTTTTTTGCATCCTATATACAATTAGGAGGGTTGAAATTACGTTCGATGTGGCTGCAGTGGAGCGGGTCTTTAGCTTAAATTTCCTTGGTGACCAAATCACTAAGGACATAAAATGGTCCACTAACACACGCATGTTGAAAAGGTTTGGCATTGGCCCTCAAATTCTTAAAAAGTTCTATAGCTGCACCATTGAGAGCATCTTGACTGGCTGCATCACTGCTTGGTGTGGTAACTGCATCGCCATCGATCGCATGGCGCTGCTGCTACTATGTTTATCATATATCCTGATGCCTATTCACCTTACCCCTACACTGTACATATCTACCTCTATCACTCCAGTATCCCTGCACGTTGTAAATATGGTTTTGGAACTGACCCTGTATTAAATAGCTTCTTACTTTCGCGTGTTCTTCTTATTTTTTATTTATTGTGTGTTTTTGTTCTATCTTTTGTTTTTTTTGTGCTATATTGATATTGATTACTGCATTGTTGAGTTTGGAGCTTGCAAGAAAGGCATTTCACTGTACTTGTGCACGTTACATTTAAACTTGAAACTTGATAGGGTCAAAAGCTTCAAGTTCCTCTGCGTGCACATCACGAGGACCTGAAATGGTCTCGCCACACCAACCTCTACAACCTCAGGCAGCTGAAGAAATGTAGCACCCTCGCAAACTTCTACACACGCACCACTGAGAGCATTCTGTCAGGCTGCGTCACCGCCTGGTACGGCAACTGCTCCTGCCCTGCCCTCAACCGCATGGCTCTCCAGAGGGTGGTGCCCAACACATTACTGGGGGCCGCTGCCTGCAGCAACCAGTGTCAACGGCAGGACAAGAAGATCATTAAAGTCCTCAGCCACCCAAGCCATGGGCTGTTCACTCGGCTACCGTCCGACAGACGGAGACAGTACAGGTGCTAAGACCGAGAGACTAAAAAACAACTTCTATTACCAGGCCATCAGACATTTGAAGAGCCATCATTAGCAGTCTACCAGGTGATGCACACAGTCTACCAGGTGATGCACACTCACTCACACAAAACACACACACAAGCTATCACACACACAGTACATACACACACACTCACATACACACTCACACACACAGTAAACACTGCTGTCCCATGCTATAGAGACAATGAATCACTGGTCACTGTGGTTCACTGTTTATACACACTGCATATGCATTTCTACACTGGATTCTTGACATAGCTCACTCTAATAAATCTACTGCTGTACCTTTAATTCTGAGCTGATCTTGTATAAATTGTGTATAGGTTGGCAGATTCATCCCGCCATTCTTGATTTCTTGTATTCCTTTTTTTCTTTCATTTTTTTGGATGGACATTTTGCTGCATTGTTAGGAGCTAGTAACACAGAGGTCACAGCTGAAAACGGTTGAATACTACTACTCTAACCTTTTTTACACAATAGCGGTGCGTGGGTAAAATCACTGGGGAAGCCAAGCCAGAGAAAAGCAATATTACAACCTACAGTATTTGTTGTGATAATTGCATAGTTTGCTCCATGACCTGTTAGTTCATATGCCTTGACCATGATAAATAATGTAGGCCTAAGGCCGAGACAGTAAGACACAGTGGCAGAATAAATTCAACCACATCTTTGTTTCATCACAAAACCAGAGATCAACCTCTGTCCAGTAAAGCCCCCAAAGCATATTGCATGTAACAACGGAGAGTTTAAAACCACGGAGTTACCGCAAGTCACAAAGAAATCAGGAGCTACCCGCCACAGGAGTCAAAAGTATTGACACACCTACTCATTGAAGGGTTTCTCATTATTTTTACTATTTTCTACATTGTAGAATAATAGTGAAGACATCAAAACTATGAAAAAAAACGATCAAAACTATGAAATAACACATATGGAATCATGTAGTAACCAAAAAAGTGTTAAACAAATCAAAATATATTTTAGATTTTAGATTCGTCAAAGTAGCCACTCTTTGCCTTGATGACAGCTTTGCATACTCTTGGCATTCTCTCAACCAGCTTCATGAGGTAGTCACCTGGAATGCATTTCAATTGTGACAAGCTAGTGAGTGTATACAGAAGATAGCCCTATTTGGTAAAAGACCAAGTCTATATTATGGCAAGAACAGCTCAAATAAGCAAAGAGAAACACAGCCCATCATTACTTTAAGACCAGAAGGTCAGTCAATACAGAACATTTCAGAACTTTGAAAGTTTCTTCAAGTGCAGTCGCAAAAACCATCAAGCGCTATGATGAAACTGGCTCTCATGAGGACCGCCACAGGATAGGAAGACCCAGAGTTACCTCTGCTGCAGAGGATAAGTTCATTAGAGTTAACTGCACCTCAGATTGCAGCCCAAATAAATGCCTCACAGAGTTCAAGTAACAGACACATTTCAACATCAACTGTTCAGAGGAGACTGGGTGAATCAGGCCTTCATGGTCAAATTGCTGCAAAGAAACCACTACTAAAGGACACCAATAAGAAGAAGAGACTTGCTTGGGCCAATAAACACGAGCAATGGACAATAGACCGGTGGAAATCTGTCCTTTGGTCTGATGAACCAAATTTGAGATTTTTGGTTCCAACCGCTGTCTTTGTGAGACGCAGAGTAGGTGAACAGATGATCTTTGAATGTGTGGTACCCACCATGAAGCATGGAGGAGGAGGTGTGATGGTGTGCTTTGTGATTGGGGTGCTTTGCTGGTGACGCTGTTGGTGATTAATTTTGAATTCAAGGCACACTTAACATGGCTACCATAGCATTCTGCAGGGATACCCCATCCCATCTGTTTTGCTCTTAGTGGGACTATCATTTGTTTTTCAACAAGAAAATGACCCCGCACACCTCCAGTCTGTGTAAGGGCTATTTGACCAAGAAGGAGAGTGATGGAGTGCTGCATCAAATGACCTGGCCTCCACAATCACCCAAACTCAACCCAATTGAGATGGTTTGGGATGAGTTGGACCGCAGAGTGAAGGAAAGTGCTCAACATATGTGGGAACTCCTTCAAGACTATTGGAAAAGCAATCTTCATGAAGCTGGTTGAGAGAATGCCAAGAGTGTGCAAAGCTGTCATCAATGCAAAGGGTGGCTACTTCAAAGAATCTTAAATATAAAATAGATTTGTTTAACACTTTTTTTGGATACTACATGATTCCATATGTGTTATTTCATAGTTTTGATGTCTTCACTATTATTCTACAATGTAAAAAATAAAGAAAATGCTTTGAATCAGTAGGTGTGTCCAAACATTTGACCGGTACTGTATCGTGTATGAGAAAACATAATGACACCCAACATGCATTTGCCAGCTACGCCAGCAAATACCTCGAAAAGCCACAACACTGACTTAATTAAATACTTGATAAGCGCCCAAACCTGATGAAACCGAATAGCAAACCTACATAGATATGATTATGGTATTTTTTGACTTGATTGGGATGCTCTGGTTTTTCTGATGACTAAATAGAAAAAATAAATAAAGTGTTTTAAAAAGCCTTGAGTAGTATTACACATCACATTTGTAATACATTTGCTCGGCGGACAAACCCTTCTTAATACAAGCAGATCGGTCCGGGATTAGAAAAGTCGATGATTAATATTTTGAAGCATAAATAGTTAACAATTGCGCAGGAGTTTGCATGAATTTCTGGGTGACTGTGACGGGCGGGAAGGTGACTGACGATGACCTTAGAAAATCTAACATAAATTCTTCAGAGGGTGTACGTTTTGTGACTCCTCTGTCAGTTAAGCCTCAAAAGGGTTCACTGGAGTCGGATAAACTTTTATTAAAGTTCTCACACAAAGACAGAGTGAGCTGAGCACATTAGCCAACATACTTTCCTCCCATATATCAGCGAGTCAATATTCTGGAGCCAAATCCATTAGACAAGAACTTACATTTGAGAGAATGTTTGAGTGAATTTCAGCCTAGAATCATGGAGCAGTCTTTGGGTGGCTCGTTCCGTGCCTGTTGATGCTAATAGGCACTGAGGACACAGCTGAGTTCCTCATCTGATTATAAAAAAAAGCTGTTACTTAAGAAGCCATTTTTTCTTAAATGTATATTTTTACAGGACTGAGAATATCTTTACTTGGGCCGTTCAACCCACCCGTAGCATACCGACTGCTACTATAGTAAGCTATCCTTCAAGTACATTTAAAAAACAATTTGGATCCTTCCCAACATTATATCGGCTTCATTCCGTCCACAACAGTTCAGCAGTTCCTAGGTCCTGTTTGTAATGGTCTGCAGCCCCCTCTGCTGTAATGATGACCATCGTTTAATCTTTACCCATGTGCACTTGAAAAGGCTGTGGGACTCCTATGCATCCTCTCAGGCTTACATCACTTCTCCATCAACCCTCATGCATTTCTAATAGAATTCTTGCCTACATTGGCCTGCGCCGGCAAAGGTAGAAAAAAGTACTCCTGTTAAGCCTGTTAAACCTGCCAACTACAACAATTAAGCAGACAAAGTAACAACACTAACACTGAGGTCTGACAACTGAGTTTTTCTTCAGACAATTGACAATATCCTAATATGAACACTGTATTACCTGACGTTGAATGTAAACTGTGCCACTTCTATCTGACATTATAGGTTGATGCACCCGTCAAAGCTGCATTGCTTGTATCTTTATGTCAGTGGTGATGGATCTTGACAGAGCAGCAGGAGTCTGTCAGTAGCAGGACACTGTTAGAAAAAACCAATAGCCTCTTCCTAATCATTCAGATGCACGTTTGGGACATTTAATGAGCCTGATCTTTTCAGGCCCCCCCCCCCCCCCGTACCTCTTGTCTGAATTCTGCATCCACATCGGAGCGTCGCCAAGAATACCTAACAAATCTCTCTCTTTCTCTCTCTCCCTAATCTCTCTCTTTCCCTCTCCCCCTTCCTCCTCCCTCACAGAACAAGGGCACATATTTTCTGTGTATCAGACTCCTATAATGCGGTTAGTTTATTATTGAGTTTCAGACAAAGAAGAAATGTTGAAGTCAGTATTTCTGCCACAGTTCAAATGCAATTGGGAATGTCATAAAACTGTGGGATTGGGTCAACCTTGAACATTGCTGAACAGCTGTTCAGAATGCATTTTGGTGGGGAAAATAACCCCGTAAAACAGAGTTGTCACTGGATTTTGCATGCAGAATTAAATCGTTTTAGTTTCTAATTTGTGCTTCTTTCCATGAGCAATTACCGAGACAGATGAACGCACAGCGAGAATTAGGCATTTCGTGCCATGCGACTAATGATTATTAATGTGGAAAAGTGCATTCAACTCCCTATCTTGAATCTCAGTTTTTGTTTAGCCTCAAAGACGGAATTGCATAGTAATAATTCAGAAGGAGTGCTATATTTCGTTACTAGCAGAAAACCACAGGACCAATATTTCACATTTCAATAATGGAGGTGAGGGTGTATGGCAGTTGCTCATCCTGTGTTGATATTGTGTCGAAACAATGTCATGTGCTGACAGTCTGTGGTTTGAGAAGGAAGCAGTGTCGACTTCTGTCAGCCCTGTCAGGAGGAGTGCGTGCACGGTCAGCACAGCAACAGCATTTGACAGTCCTGTAACTATTGGAAACGTCTTTGGAGGTCTCTCTTTCCTGTTAGTCAAGTCATCACTTCTTTGACACACAAATATTAATCCGTTTCTTATGTCATTAGAAAAATCTTTCTGCTTACAATATAAGATTTTGCTCATGTGCGTAGGAAGCAAATGTGCAACAAAGTAATGTGTTGTAGAACAAAATCACTGTCTGACTGCATTGGACGGCACATTGTCTTGCTGCTTTTTTGTTCTATGTTGCTCTGTCTGTATGCTACGTCTTGCTTGTCCTAAGTTGCTCTGTCTGTATGCTACGTCTTGCTTGTCCTATGTTGCTCTGTCTGTCTGCTACGTCTTGCTTGTCCTATGTTGCTCTGTCTGTATGCTATGTCTTGCTTGTCCTATGTTGCTCTGCGTGTGCTCACTGCTCAATGATTGTCTATATTGTAATTGTTTTTAATAACCTGCCCAGGGACTGCGGTTGAAAAATAGCCGGCTGGCTTAAACCTTTTACTGAAACGTTGATTAATGTGCACTGTCCCTGTAAAAAATAAAATCAACTCAACTCAACTCAACTCAAATGTATATCAACTTGAGAAAGGGGGAAGGGTGTCCGGGTCCGTGCCAACTCTTCTCTCCACTCTCCCTCCATAGGCATCATTGGACCCCTAGGAGTTTAATACTCATACTTCTTTACTCCCTCTTTCCTCACATTAAAGCTATAGCCGACACCATTAGCTTGACAGTCTTAAATAATACATCCTTGCCTCTGGACCAACCTTAATGCAAGTCTCAAACCATTTTACTCAAGCACTGTTGAAATAATTTTGCCTGACGACAGGCAGTCTTTTGTGCTAACAGAGCTGGCTATTATTTTGTATACTCCTTGATTGGCAGTGCCTCTGCATACAATTCACTGCACTAGATTAGTTTCAATTAAACCCAGCCCTTATTCAGTGCCTGAGTTGCAAACATATGCTGCTAATTGCTTTTCATTAGCGAGCCCAGTGATCAAAAAGCATATCAATTTGGAATAGTGGCCCCGACACTCCTTGGATTCGGCACGCATCACGGGAAGTCAGTCATTTAGACAGCAATGCAGTGGAACCCCAGGTTTTTAGTGTCATTAGCATAATGGGAGATTGAACAAAACAGGTCTCTCCACCTGTTGGAATAGGCCTTAGTAATTTCCCCTAGCCGTGAAATCATCCTTTATGTCCACTCTAGCTTTAGATTTTGCTCTCAGACAAAGGCCACATTCATGGCAATTTTGTATGCACGCTTGACTGTAAGTCGCTTTGGATAAAATTATCTGCTAAATGGCATGTAATATTTATTATTATTATCAACCAGGCCAGATTGCGTTAGTACATCTGTCCATATACCAGCGCGTTTCACAAGCAAAACATACAATTTGGTTACATCGCAATTTGGTTCCATCGCAGAGTACACAGATGCAATGCACAACTGACTGCTCATCTGATACAATCACTCAAAATGTCGACAATGTGCATTATTTCTACGATAAAAGCAAATAGAACCTTGTCATAGACAGACCTTTAACAAGCCCTATTTCATGTTACGTCTCCACTGACCTATTCATGTAATAAATCAACAGGTCGTCTTTTGTCAATTGACCTATGTGGACCTTCTCTTTCCATGGCACTGTATGTATGTCGTGGCCTGGAGTGGAAGCCCTTTGCTATTGATCAATAGCCTTATTGGATCATGGGATTTGGAACACATTGCAATATACCCCTGCACATTCATTTTCAGTGATGTGACCCACCGCCACTCCACTATAGTGATGGCTATGCCTATGCCTATGGCGACACAAGACACAGACAGCGATGGAGCTCTATACAGTAGCAGGCTTCACCAATTCCCCGTCCTAGTCCACCCCCACAAGAACAAAGTGATCGCATCAAATACTGGACAAAATGCTCTACCCGAGGAATTGTCAAAAATGTGCATGGGTCAGATGTAAAGGGCAGATCTATCTTTTGTGAGCATGAGGCGATACCACACACCACAGCATAGTGGAAAGTCCAGATAGAAATACAGTGCAAGGGGAAGGGATTGCTGCCACTATCTCACTTTCCAATCAAGGTGCATGAATCGAGGCGCAAACTGAAGTAGAGGCCAGAAATACAGGAATATCCCTGGGAGGAAAAAATGTTTTTTGTTGAGTCGTGACTGAGTTGTGAAAGAGAAGTTAAGTCATAAATGGTGAGAGGGGAGTTACTGATTAGATTTACAGAGGGGGGAAAAAATCACTGCTGGGATGTGCCTGTCAAAAATGCATAACTTTAGGTAATTTAAATGTGTTCTAAATGTTTTTTTCACTGCTGGGCTGTTAATGTAAAAAATGTCAACTTCAGGTCATTTAAAGTTCTTCAAAATTGTGCAGACATTTCAGCTTCAGCTGTTGTGTAATCAATAGGGTCGGCTTGGTCGGGTTGTGTTTCGGAGGACGCACGGCTCTCTACCTTCGCCTCTCCTGAGTCCGTGCGGAAGTTGCAGCGATGAGACGAGACTGTAACTATCTGGGTGAACAGACTGCAGGAGGAAGAGTGGATCCAAGCCTGAAAGATGGAGGACTGAACACAGCTATGTAGACCACCTCAAGATAAAAACATAATATTCAATATCGGTAAGTTAGACTAAAGATTAGCACTACACAATCTGGTGGGTAATAACAGGGGAAGGGGAACCTATTTCAAAATGAAACGTGACTCTTCTACAGGCACAGACAATTTAATATTTTCACCACCGGTAATGGTAAAGGTCGAAACCGATCTGTTAAAATCAATAAATGACAAACTGGGTATACTTGAACTAGTCAGTAAGGATATAAAAGAGTTGAAGGCAAGCCTCGAGATGAGCGACATTGAAGAAAGACACAAACAAGCTAAAAGGGACAGTCAATGAGATTGAAACCGAAGTTAATGAACTTAAAAGGAAAACATCGTTCTGAGAGAAGCCTTACATGACATACAGACTAGATCCATGAGAGAGAATCTGGTACTTACAGGTATAAAGAGAAAGAAGGGGAAGTTCCTAAATCTGTAGTTAGAGAGTTCCTCCTTTACAGCGCTTCAGATCCCACGCGAAGCTATCGACAAAATCCAACTTGAACGTGTACACCACTTCGGACAGAGAGGGCAGAGGTATGAACGCCCAATCGTTGCCAAATTTGCTTTCTTTAAAGATAAAGTAATGGTTAAAGGTCTGGGTAAAAGACTTGCTGGCACAAAAATATGAATGAATGACCAGTTCCCAAAGGAAATTGCAGAACGGCGCAAAGTTCTGTATCCAATTTTCAAGGAAAATAGATCGAAAGGGAAACGCGTAGCTCTCGTGGTCGATAAACTGTATATTGATAACCAGTTGTTCAGAGACACAAATACTACTCCATGGCTATTCTAAAAATTACAAAGTTCTCATAGAGGAGGCAAATAATGAAACACACAATTCTAGCACTGTTATGGATTGTAATAACACAACAACAAAAAATATAGCTTTTCTATCTATCTTCAAATATAACTAATTAGAACCCTGTGAGCAGGGGATGTGAGAGAGCTTTCAATGTTGTGCAGATGAGGGATATACATTGTATAATGAATTATATACTTATTTATTTATTGTCCTATCATAGTGGAACAGCGTTTTAAAATAAATTATACATCTAATTTATTTATTTATGGTCCTATATTGATGGAACGGTCCACAACCCTATGCCCTAGACATTCACCTGAACGACCTAGATACTAAGGAGAAGTCCCTATCTGTTTTATGGGCCTGCTGTAAGCGGCCTGTACGCAGCCAAAATGTGGTCAGAGACCTTCTAGAGCAACACCGCCCACTCAAGATTCTGAGCCTGCTTGGCAGGGTTGGTCCTGCAAAGCCAAAGCCCCCTGATGGGAAATTCTCAAAGCTCCTAATGAGAACCTTGACGACCTTGTACCTAGCCGGTGGGGATTCCGGTGGGGTGCCTCCACCCAGGCAGTGGCAGTGCTGGCAACACTAGCTGCAGTAACCCATGGGGAGGGGGTCACACTCGGACAGTCAGAGAGGGGGCATATTATTGTGGCCCTGGTGGCACAAAATCAAAGGTCTGACTGCATGGAGATGGTTGGGAATATGGTCACTATGAGGGACCACGCTGTTGGTGTTTCAGGGGAAGGGGATATATCATATATGCATATATATGCATAAATTGCCTACATTACTACAAATATTAAAAGCGAATTATGGAAAATAAGATAAACAGGATTTTAAAAATGTATATTTATATTTATTTATATTTATAACTCGGGATGAGGAGGGGTTTTAGTGGGTGGAATAGTGAGGACCAATTGGGGGTTTACTTAGTAGATATGCAAATATCATGGTATAGCTTTATAGACACTCAATCATCATGTTACTTTTTAATGGTTCGTTTACAAACATATATTTTGATAAATAGAATTGAAACTTGTGTCTCATTATCGTAAGTGGTGAAATAAGTATAGCCAGTTATAATTGTAATGGCTTAACAGATAATAAGAAAAGACGATCAGTATTTACCTGGCTAAAAGAGAAGGAATATAATATCTATTGATTACAGGAAACTCATTCAACAATTTTAGATGAAGTTTTGAGGAAAAAGGACTGGGGGGGCGAAATATATTTCTCCCAAGAGCAAAGAAATTCAAAAGGGGTGATGATATTAATTAATAGTCATTTTGATCCAAATATGCAAATTGTCCAAAACAGATCATGAAGGTAGACGGATTATTTTAAATATGTTTTTGGACAATAAACAGATATGACTTATTAACCTATATGGTCCAAATAATGATGATCCAAATATATTTCAGAATTTATCAACTCTACAAGCAACATTAGACTCTATTATTATGGTGGGAGATTTTATTACAGTTTTTAATACCTCTATGGACCGTAAAGGAAATCACACTACAAACTATCACCCTCAGGCACGTAAGGAAATCATGAATGTCATGGATATATTGGAATTAGTGGATATATGGAGGCTAAAATACCCTGATCTAGTGAGATATACATGGCGGAGGCTTAATCAAGCTAGTCATCTTGATTACTTTCTTATGTCATTTTATCTGGCACCAAACGTTTAAAAAGTGTTGATAGGGGACAGAATGCGGTCGGATCATCACATAATTGGCATATATATTACTCTTACAGAATTTCCACATGGGCGAAGATATTGGAAATGTAATCAAAGCCTACTGGATGATAACTTGTTTATAACTAGGACAGAATAATTTATAACTGACATTTTCCGACATAACATAGGTACAGCAGAACCCTTTATTGTATGGGACACTTTTAAATGTGCCTTTAGAGGCCATGCAATTCAGTACCTATCTATAAAACAAAAGCAATTCAGAGCAAAAGAGTCCATATTAACAAAGGAAATTGAAGGACTAACAGTACAGTTAGATAGCAATAAAAACTGTACCGTAGAGGCACATAATAAGTTAGAGGAAAAACAAAAAGAAATAGAGGAAGTTATTCAAGAAAGATCCAGTGTAATATATTATAAAAATAAAGCGAACTGGATGGGATATTGGGAAATTGCACCAATCTTCAATACATTGTTACAAATGATGGAGTCATGCATGATTCACCAAATTATATTTTGAAAGAGGAAGTAAAGTACTTTAAGAATATGTTTTCGTTTCAGTCTCCTCCATCTCCACTAACCGAAGCTAATTGTTTGGATTTTTTCCTAATAGTAATGTAAAATTAACATCTGTACAGAAAGACTCATGTGAAGGCCAAATTCCATAGGAGGATCTTCTTGATGCAGTTAAAGGGGGGGAAAACTCCAGGGCTGGATGGCATACCAGTGGAAGTATACCAAACTTTTTTTTGATATACTCAGTGTACCATTATTAGCATGTTTTAACCACTCCTATATAAACGGTAGATTATCGGACATGCAACAAGGTCTGATCTCATTATTACTGAAACAGGATCCAAGTGGTATATATAAAGATCCAGTCCATTTAAAACATTTGAGGCACTTCAGTGTTGTGATGCAAATATTCTAGCTAAATGCTTGGCGCATAGAATTTAAAAGGTATTGTCAGATATTACTCAACCGAATCAGACAGGTTTTTTACATGGATGATACATTGGAGATAATTTAAGACAAGTACTGGAAACGATAGAATACTATGAAACATCGGGGAAACCAGGCCTGGTTTTCATAGCTGATTTTGAAAAGGCTTTTGATAAAGTACAACTAGAGTTTCTATATAAATACCTAGAATATTTCAATTTTGAAGAATCTCTTATAAAATGGGTTAAAGTTATGTATAGTAACCCTAGGTTTAAAATAGTAAATAATGGCTACATCTCAGAATGTTTTAAACTGTCAAGAGGAGTAAAACAAGGTTGTCCACTATTGGCATATCTATTTATTATTGCCATCAAAATGTTAGCTGTTAAAATTAGATCCAACAATAATATTAAGGGATTAGAAATCCGTGGTTTAAAAACAAAGGTGTCATTGTATGCTGATGATTCATGTTTTCTTTTAAAACCACAATTAGAATCCCTCCACAGCCTCATAGAGGATCTAGATACTTTTGCTAACCTCTCTGGATTAAAACCAAATGATGATAAGTGTTCTATAGTACGTACTGGATCACAAAAAAATTCAACTTTTACATTACCATGTAGTTTACCAATAAAATGCTCTGACGGGGATGTGGACATACTCGGTTAACAAATCCCGAAAGAAAGAAATGATTCCACTCCAATAAATGTTTATAGAAAGTTAGCAAAAATAGATAAGATCTTGCTACCATAGAAAGGAAAATACCTTTCTATTTGTGGAAAAATCACCCTGATTAACTCTTTAGTCATATCACAGTTTGCCTATTTGCTTATGGTTTTACCTACACCTAGTGACCTGATTTTTAAATTATATGAACAAAAAATATTCCACTTTATTTGGGATGGCCAACCAGACAAAATTAAGCATTAGACCTCTCACTAAAGGCATCAGTCATACAGAAGTTATACTTAAATCCTAAATGGTTCTCTTGTAAATGAGTAAAAATGTCTCTTAACTTTGTCTCTTAAAATGTCAAATAACTTTCGGTTATTTGAAAACAAAATAATCTCCAAAATATCGTTAGAAAGTTGGTTGCAATTTCTTTTTAATCCACCTGAAAAGACAGAACAAATAATAAAACAAATATTGTGGTTAAACTCAAATATACTAATTGATTTAAAAAATATATATTTTTTGATAAAATGTTTTTTTTTAAAGGTATAATTTTGAAAATTATATCATAAATAGGACTGGTGGAGTTATGTCACACATACAGCTAACACAGACATATGGAAATGTCTACTCTACCCAAAATTACAAACAACTAATTGCAGCATTACAACAAAAATGGAAGAGGCAAGAAGAAGGGGGGGGGGGGGGGGGGTAATGAACGTGTCTGTCGGCCCTGCATTAAAGACCATAAATGGTTAAATAAAATTTTGATTAATAAAAACATATACCAATTTCATTTAAGGACCAAAAATTTGACAGCTGTGCCATATAAATTGCAAAATAGTTGGGAAGAGATTTTCGATGTACCGATTCCATGGCACATGGTTTATGAACTGACACGGAAAACAACGCCGGATTCAAAACGTTGAATTTTTCTATTTTAAATATTATGCAAAATTCTCAACCAGTAGAATGTTTGGGTATATATGGGTGATACAATCTTCACAGCTCTGAAGATTTTGCTGCGAGGAGGCAAAGTCATTAGATCATTTATTTTGGTACTGTCCATACGTAGCTCGTTTTTGGTCACAGGTCCAGGAATGGCTGTAAAATTGCAACATTTACCTGGAACTAACGCTGCAGATAGCAATACTGGGTGATTTGAAAAATATAAAATATATTGTGTCTGTAAAATGTGTATAATATGTATAAACTAAAGGTAGAAGCCTAAGTGTTGTTGTTTATTAGTTTACTCCAATTGGGGGAGGGGTGGTAGGGCTTGCACCAATAATAAAGGTATATTCCCCCCCAAAAAAGTGTGTATATGTTTGTACAGTGTCTTGTGAAAGTACAGTGGCTCCTCCTTTAAAAGTTGCGTACACCCATTCTGTGGCACGTCATTTAATTCTCATCCATTTCTTCTGTTACTGCAAGTTATTGCTAGGGAGGCATCTTTGCTAGGAGGGCATCTTTGAGAAGCATTTGATAGTATTCCGTATTGCCATTACCAGAGAGTTTAAAACCTATTTTGTAATAACCTAGTATATGGGATTGATTTTAAGAAACAATATTATGGTGTTTCCATTCAGAGAAAAATTGTCCGTTTGTAAATTCAGACCGTTTCGCTCTCGGAGTGCACACTGGACGTTCGGGCCGAGGAGTAGGGTTGTTTCGAGGGTTCTGGCCTTACAACGGCAGTCAAGCACCCAAGCTAACGTTGGCTAGCTACTTCCAGACACAAATGAGACCACTGATAGTTTTACTCGCCCTAGCAGAGCTGGTAAGGCAGTTTTCGTGTTAACCAGAGCCTTGGTGACCGTAAATGTGCTGCTGGAAACAATTTAATGACACTTTTTTCCCGATGTTTACTGACACCGGCCATATTCAACGTGTGTTGAGCACTCGTAAAGTAATTATTCTGCGTTCTGGTACACTCAGACGAGAGTGCACTCAAATCTGTGTAGATAGTAGGCTGGAGACATGACATTTTTAACGGTATTTTTTGATAAAAACTAGTTCATTGCATCCACCGTGGAGTCCAGTTTAATAATTTGACCACATTTCCCAGCTGCTTGCCGTCGTTTTGAAGTAATCGCAAAAAAACAGGCCTTATTTTAGTGCATTTTTCACCCTGCCAGTTCCTATTAGTTCTATTCACCACTGTAGCACCAACTTGCCTTCCGAACGTTCTATTCCCAGCTTATTGTTCAATGTCACAATGCCTGCTTCGCTATTGTTGGCAATGATACCTGTTCACATTGTTTTATAGTTAAAATGTAAACAACAAAATGTAAACAACAATAATAATATTGGAACTCTGCGGTCTTCCCCTTGTTTCCTATGGGGGAAATATAAGCATGTCTGTCTATTTCGCCAAATATCTCGCAATGTGTATATTTAGATTTTTTTCAAGTCGGGTTTAACCGGTGTGAAATGGCTAGCTAGTTAGCAGGGTGCATGCTAATAGTGTTTCAATCAGCGACGCCACCCGCTCTGAGACCTTGAAGAAGTTGTTCCCCTTGCTCTGCGGCTTTTGTGGAGCGATGGGTAACAATGCTTCGAGGGTGGCTGTTGTCTATGCGTGCAGAGGGTCCCTGGTTCGAGCCCAGGTAGGGGCGAGGAGAGGGACGGAAGCAAAACTGTTACACGGACACCAATTTTAATCAGGAGAATCTCCTCTTTGTAATTATGTAAGTCAGGGCAGCGAGCTTGTTCGTCATCGATCGCTAGACCAGAAATAGACAGAAGTTTTTATTTTTCCCCTACTGTTTCATTACGCAGACATAAGCACAGTTGACACCATCGAGGTGCGGATGTTTACTTTCTACACAAGTCGTTTTTTTCCAGTTTCGTCCGACAAACAGATTGTAGTGGTAAAATAAAAAGTGATACATTTTTTATGAAATTCTAAGCATCACTCCAGTCAAAACAGGCTCTGCGAACGTTTGATTCCATTAATTTGCTATGGGCTCGCGCCGCCAGTGTTCCAGTTTAGCCAACGTTCTTAAGCCGTTTTTCAGGCTTGGGTGAATTTTGACTCGTTCTATTGTCCAGCCTATAGATAGCCAGAGCGAATTTACGAAAGCACCCGAATGTCCATTGAGAAAGCACAACGACTATACCATTTAGCTAAGCTAAGAATGACGAGAATAATCAAGTCAATAAACGTTGGGTAGTTAGATAGCCTATAGTTAATATACTGGCAAGTTTGATGTGCAACTACTAACGTTAGGTAGCTAGCTAACATACCGGTACATACTGCCGTAATGATATGCTATGTGGTTCGTAAGGACAGCGTAGCTAACAAATTGTCAGCCAACATAACGTGTAGGTAACTTATTTGAAAAGTCATTACTTTAGTACATTGAGTAGCAAGCTACCCCTTGGTCATTAGGGCAAATCTGGTCTGTGATGGGGGGGGGGGGGGATTCACACCTAGTTCAGCTATTAGACTATTCTTTAGTAAAAGTTGAATAGTTTATTGTTCAGCTATTAGCCCTCCTCCCCAACTTGCAACAAATTGCTATTCCCATTTCATTCCTTTCCCACTTCCACGCGTGATCATTCTGCTCCTGAGTGGCTCACTTGTTGGCGTGCTGGCAGGATGTTGCCGCATCTTCGGTTGTGTGTCAAGAATTCTGCATATAGTAAGTAGCACGTTTGTATGAAGGTGTGGTTATTCACAGGCAAATTGTTATATGTCTTGGAGGTACATTTGTGTCTTTTTGTTGAGAGCAAAACCTTTTTTATTTTCAATCAAAAATAATTGTTCTGAAAGCCATTTTTTTCTGACACAAAGGAAGTCAAAGCGGACACCTACAAAGATGGCATCTCAGGTAAGCAGCACTGGGCTGTATTGCTGCTTTAGTTATTGTTTTCATATCTATAAAAAATAAGCTGTTTTCTTTACATTCAGAGAGCAAGCTGACCAATGGGGCGAAAATGGAGATATTGCCAGATGTTCACTGTCCGAGGAACAGGCCGTGGAAGCTTTATTGCTGGCAAAAGTGACCAAAACCAGAGGTAATTAAACTGTTCTGTGTTCTTTTTCTCCATCTCTGCCTGTCTCACATGCATTAATTAAAAAACCCTTAAGAGGTCAGCTGCTAATTTTCAGAATTACACCACATGAACACAGCCATTTTCACTGGACTATCTGTTGCTGCCAAGTTATGATTTCCCTGGGGGTTAGCCTTGCAATAACCAAGTGGTGAGACACATAGCCCTCTATATTTAAATGTTTCAGGTACACTCCGATAGGTGTCTGCGTCACATACAGTATCTACTTTTTACATTATCTTCTATTGTTTGTCCTCATGTGTCTGTTTTTCAGCATAAAGTACTCTGTAGCCACTTAGTGTGGACACCGTGTGAGACCACACACACACAACAACAGTCTCTCTTCTACACTTCATCCCTCTCCCCCTTCTCCCTAAATCCTCTAGGTTATATCAGCTGTTTTGGTGAACCTCTCCCGCATCTGAACTGGCTGACACAGAGGGCACAACATGATCATAGGTGAGATGGCACTTGGTCGGGTCAACAGGAAGTATTATTAAAGAGATGTTTTACATTGAAGAATAAATTAGAATTAAAAAACAAGGCTTAATCATGCTCTCTCTCTATCCATCTGTCACTCGTCTGCAGGTATGTTTTGATGTGACAGAGGAAGACAGTCCCGTCATTGCCACCTCACCCGATCTTAAGATAACTTTCGGGCCAACTGGGGGCCAATGGCTGGTTAGGAGACACCGCAATTGTGATGAACTGAGAGAATATTAGGGTAACACTGTAATTCATGAATCAAATGCTGTCTGCCACTTTTCTTACCACTTTCCCTTTCTGTCTTCTACACCTCTCTCCCCACCTCGTCTTTCTTCCTCGTTTTATAATGCACACAATATGTGCATTGAAGTACAGATTGAACTTGAATTCATAATATTACAATTATCATAATTATAATGCATTTATGTATTTATTACAACTGAATATTTAACTTCTTTCAATAAAGCGTTTCACATTCTCCACTGGTTGAAATTAAGTATCTCATTGAAATACTATCCTGTGTCCTCAGATTAATGCAGATGAAGGGAGTTAGATATGCATAGTTTTTTTCTGTATACAGTTGAAGTCGGAAGTTTGCAGACACCTTAGCCAAATACATTTAAACTCAGTTTTTCACAATTCCATTTAATCCTAGTAAAAATTCCCTTTCTTAGGTCAGTTAGGATCACCACTTTATTTTAAGAATGTGAAATGTCAGAATTATAGTAGAGAGAATGATTTATTTCAGCTTTTATTTCTTTCATCACATTCCCAGTGGGTCACTCAATTAGTATTTGGTAGCATTGCCTTTAAATTGTTTAACTTGGGTCAAACGTTTCGGGTAGCCTTCCACAAGCTTCCCACAATAAGTTGGGTGAATTTTGGCCCATTCCTCCTGACAGTGCTGGTGTAAATGAGTCAGGTTTGTAGGCCTCCTTGCTCGCACACGCTTTTTCAGTTCTGCCCACACATTTTCTATGGGAATGAGGTCAGGGCTTTGTGATGGCCACTCCAATACCTTGACTTTGTTGTCCTTAAGCCATTTTGCCACAACTTTGGAAGTATGCTTGAGGTCATTGTCCATTTGGAAGACCCAGTTGCGACTAAGCTTTAAGTTCCTGACTGATGTCTTGAGATGTTGCTTCAATATATCCACATAATTTTCCTACCTCATGATGCCATCTATTTTGTGAAGTGTACCAGTCCCTCCTGCAGCAAAGCACCCCCACAACATGATGCTGCCACCTCCGTGCTTCACGGTTAGGATGGTGTTCTTCGGCTTGCAAGCATCCCCCTTTTTCCTCCAAACATAACAATGGACAAACAGTTCTATTTTTGTTTCATCAGACCAGAGGACATTTCTCCAAAAAGTACGATCTTTGTCCCCATGTGCAGTTGCAAACTGTAGTCTGGCTTTTTTATGGCAGTTTTGGAGCAGTGGCTTCTTCCTTGCTGAGCGGCCTTTCAGGTTATGTCGATATAGGACTTGTTTTAATGTGGATATAGATACTTTTGTACCTGTTTCCTCCAGCATCTTCACAAGGTCCTTTGCTGTTGTTCTGGAATTGATTTGCACTTCTTGCACCAAAGTACGTACATCTCTAGGAGACAGAACGCGTCTCCTTCCTGAGCGGTATGACGGCTGCGTGGTCCCATGGTGTTTATACTTGCGTACTGTTGTTTGTACAGATGAACGTGGTACCTTCAGGCGTTTGGAAATTGCTCCTAAGGATGAACCAGGCTTGTGGAGGTCTACAGGTCTTAGCTGATTTATTTTGATTTTCCAATGATGTCAAGCAAAGAGACACTGAGTTTGAAGGTAGGCCTTGAAACACATCCACAGGTACACCTCCAATTGACTCAAATGATGTCAATTGGCCTATCAGAAGCTTCTAAAGCCATGACATCATTTTTCGGAATTTTCCAAGCTGTTTAAAGGCACAGTCAACTTAGTGTATGTTAACTTCTGACCCACTGGTATTGTGATACAGTGAATTATAAGTGAAATAATCTGTCTGTAAACAATTGTTGGAAAAATTACTTTCCCAACCCTGACTTGCCAAAACTATAGTTTGTTAGCAAGAAATTTGTGGAGTGGTTGAAAACAAGTTTTAATGACTCCACCCTAAGTGTATGTAAACTTCCGACTTCAACTGTATATGAATTCCAAATCAATCATGTTTCTAGTCTATTGTATAGTTACAATGTGTAATCATTGATGTCCCAGGAGCAGGAGTGGTAAACACTGTTGAAGTGTACAATTGTAATACATACATGCAGACACAGCATCAATCAAATAATGGAGTTTGATATGACTGAAAAATGATGTCTCAGACATTCATACCTGAACCGCACCTTTATTTGCCAAGGAAAAGTACATGATCAGTGAAAATATTTAATGTACAGGCTACAATGTGGGAATCTCATGCGTGGTAATAACTACAGTACATGTGTACGTAGGACTTGCATCCTTGGCACAATAAAGTTATTATATTCTACTCTATCTATTTGCTTCATTAATGCCATTCAGACTTGAAGTTGATACAAAAACTATGATAGCTGAGGTTCAAAGATTGGTATGAATATTAGTTCAGAACCTAACGTTTTAGGGTCCATACACAGATCGGCCACATACTGTAGCTAGCTACACATCCATAGGCATACAGTTACTTTTATCCTCCACTACACAGTAAGCTAGCTATATTACTTCAGCTGAATTGCAAGGCAAGCTTACACAATTGTACATTAAATTTGCAGTAAATGCTTTAGCTAGCTAGATTCTTTACATCCACTGTTTCACTAGAAGACAGCCTGGTTTGTTGGTTCTCAGGAGTCCCTAAAACATTAAACAACACGACTTACAAATTCATTCTCCTAACACTAGCTAGCTGGCTAATGTCAGCTAGTCAGATGACTTGCTAAATAGCGATTTTCGTAAAGTAACTTTATGACAAAAAAATATGCACAAACGTTTGTCTCTACATTAACTAACATATTCCTCTCAATTGTACATGTTTTGCTTGACTCGTTATGACATTATAACAACTTACCTCTGGTTCCACCGTAATGTTTACTCAGCCATTTTGTTGAAGAACGCCACAAGGTGGCTCGCGTCAAAATTTTGTCACTGGAACCACTCGATATGATTGGTCATATAAAAACCTTGGGACCCAAATGCATAATGAGTGCTCTAACTCCCCCTTGTGGTGGTCTGGAGCAATGAAGCCGTGACGCTGGGTACCTCTAAGTCCCACGGTGAAAGCTCGCAACTTTAAAGGAGGAACAACTGTATTCACCCCCCTTGGCATTTTCCTATTTTCCTATTTTGTTGCCCTACAACCTGGAATTAAAATAGATTTTGGGGGGGTTGTATCATTTGATTTACACAACATGCCTACCACTTTGAAGATGCAAAATATTTTTTATTGTGAAACAAACAAGAAATAAGAGAAAAAAACTGAAAACTTGCATACCCATTCAACCCCCCCCCCCCCCCCCCCCCCACCACCACCTCCTTTTTCAGTAATTACAGCTCCCAAGCCCCTTGGGATATGTCTCTATAAGCTTGGCACATCTAGCGAATGGGATTTTTGCTCATTCTTCAAGGTAAAATTCCAGCTCCTTCAAGTTGGATGGCTTCCTGCTGGTGTACAGCAATCTTTAAGTCATACCACAGATCTCAATTGGATTGGGGTCTGGGCTTTGAATACGCCATTCCAAGACATTTAAATGTTTCCCCTTAAACCACTCGAGTGTTGCTTTAGCAGTATGTTTGGGGTCATTGTCCTGCTGGAAGGTGAACCTCCGTCCCAGTCTCAAATCTCTGGAAGACTGAAACAGGTTTCCCTCAAGAATTTCCCTGTATTTAGCGCCATTCATCATTCCTTCAATTCTGACCAGTTTCCCAGTCCCTGCCGATGAAAAACATCCCCACAGCATGATGCTGCCACCACCATGCTTCACTGTGGACATGGGGTTCTGTGGGGATGTGAGAGGTGTTGGGTTTGCACCAGACATAACGTTTTCCTTGATGGCCGAAAAGCTACATTTTAGCCTCATCTGACCAGAGTACCTTCTTCCATATGTTTGGAGAGTCTCCCACATGCCTTTTGGCAAACACCAAATGTGTTTGCTTATTTTTTTCTTAAGCAATGGCTTTTTTCTGGTCACTCTTCCGTAAAGCCCAGCTCTGTGGAGTGTACGGCTTAAAGTGGTCCTATGGACAGATACTCTAATCTCCACTGTGGAGCTTTGCAGCTCCTTCAGGGTTATCTTTGGTCTCTTTGTTGCCTCTCTGATTAATGCGCTCCTTGCCTGGTCTGTGAGTTTTGGTGGGCGGCCAACTCTTGGCAGGTTTGTTGTGGCAGGTTTGTTGTGGTGCCATATTCTTTAAATTTTTGAATAATGGATTTATTGGTGCTCCGTGGGATGTTCAAAGTTTCGGATATGTTTTTAACCCAACCCTGATCTGTACACAGGCGCGAGCTGCCCAGTGACACGAGCCTACCAGACGAGCTAAATTACTTCTATGCTGGCTTCGAGGCAAGTAACACTGAAAAACTGCATGAGATCACCAGCTGTTCTGGGCGGCTGTGTGATCACGCTCTCTGTAGCCGATGTGAGTAAGACCTATAAACAAGTCATTATTCATAAGGTAGCAGGGCCAGACGGATTACCAGGACGTGTATTCAGATCATGCGCTGACCAACTGGCAAGTGTCTTCACTGACATTTTCAACCTGGTCCTGACTGAGTCTGTAATATCAACATGTTTCAAGCAGACCACCATAGTCCCTGTGCCCAAGAACACTAAGGTAACCTGCCTAAATTACTACCGACCCGTAGCACTCATGTCTGTAGCCATGAAGTGCTTTGAAACGCTGGTCATGGCTCACATCAACACCACAAAATCCTAGACCCACTCCAATTTGCATACTGCCCCAACAGATCCAAAGATGATGCAATCTCTATTGCACTACACACTGCCCTTTCCCACCTGGACAAAAGGAGCACCTATGTGAGAATGATATTCATTGACTACCGCTCAGCATTCAACACCATAGTGCCCTCAAAGCTCATCACTAAGCTAAGGACCCTGGTACTACACACCTCCCTCTGCAACTGGATACTGGACTTCCTGACGGGCCGGCCCCAGGTGGTAAGGGTAGGTAACAACACGTCCGCCACGCTGTTCCTCAACATGGGGGCCCCTCAGGAGTGCGTGCTCAATCCCCTCCTGTAGTCCCTGTTCACTCATGACTGCATGGTCAGGCACAACTTCAACACCATCATTAAGTTTCCCGACAACGATGAGACAGCCTATAGGAAGGAGGTCAGAGACCTGGCCATGTGGTGCCAGGATAACAACCTCTCCCCCAACGTGATCAAGACAAAGGAGATGATTGTGGACTACAGGAAAAGGAGGACTGAACACGTCCCCATTCTCATCCACAGGCTGTAGTGTAGCAGGTTGAGAGCTTCAAGTTCCTTGGTGTCCACATCACCAACAACCTATCATGGTCCAAACACACCAAGACAGTCGTGAAGAGGGCACGACAAAGCAAATTTCCCCCCAGGGGACTGAAAAGATTTGGCACGGGGCCTCAGATCCTCCAAAAGTTCAACAGTCGCACCATTGAGAGCATCCTGATTGATTGCATCACTGCCGGGCATGGCAACTGCTCAGCTTCTGACCGCAAGGCACTACAGAGGGTAGTGACTACGGCCCAGTATATCACTGGAGCCAAGCTTCCTGTCATCCAGGACCTCTATACCAGGCAGTGTCAGAGGAAGGCCCTAAAAATTGTCAAAGACTCTTGCCACCCTAGTCATAGACTGTTCTCTCTGCTACCGCACGGCATGCGGTACCGGAGCGCCAAGTCTAGGTCCAAAAGGCTTCTTAACAGCTTCTACCCCCAAGCCATAAGACTCCTGAACAGCTAATCAAATGGCTACCCAGACTATTTGCGTTGCCCTCCCCCCTAATTTTACTCTGCTGCTACTCTCTCTTAATTATCTATCTATCACTTTAACTCTACCTACTTGTACACTACTGTTCAGAAGTTTGGGGTCACTTAGAACTGTCCTTGTTTTTGAAAGAGAAGCAAAAAAAAATTGTCCATTAAAATAACATAAAATAGATCAGAAATATAGTGTAGATGTTGTTAATGTTGTAAATGACTATTGGAGCTGGAAACGGCTGATTTTGAATGGAATATCTACATAGGCGTACAGAGGACCATTATCAGCAACCATCACTCCTGTGTTCCAATGGCACGTTGTGCTAGCTAATCCAAGTTGATCATTTTAAAAGGCTAATTGCTCATTAGAAAACCCTTTTGCAATTATGTTAGCACAGCTGAAAACTGTTGTTTTGATTAAAGAAGCAATAAAACTGGCCTTCTTTAGACTAGTTGAGTATCTGGAGCATCAGCATTTATGGGTTCGATTACAGGCTCAAAGTGGCCAGAAACAAATAACTTTTTTCAGAAAGCTGGTGACGTTCATAGCAGGAGCTATCAATAGCACTGCTAAAATAGAGTCTAAAACAGAGAGGATTAAGCTAATAGTGAAAGCTGCTGGGAGACATCTGAGTATGACAGGGTTGACATGGGAAGAGGTTCCAGATTACCTCAATCAGCCGAGGGTGGAGTCATGTATTACAGGATCGTAGTTATGGTGGTAGTACTACAATGGAATGCTCGAAGCCTGTTGGCTAATGGGCAGGAGTTCAAGTAGTTCATTGTAGATATGCCAGCTAAGCCTGATAGGATTTGTGTGCAGAAAACATGGCTCAAACCGATTTTGGAGTTTATCATACAGGGATATGTGGTGGTTCGTAGGGACAGAGATGTAGGGGGAGGGGGGTGTGCCACCTTCATAAAGCAAAGACTTCCCTACAGGATGCTAGGCAAAGGTATTGAACAGGAATATGTGGTGGTGGAGGTGTGGTTGAGAGGATGTGTGATAGTGGTAGTGAAGTACTATAATAGATTGAAATGGCAAAGTGATGGAAAATCTGATAGAAATTAAAGATCTGGTGTGCCTGAATGATGGCCGAGGGACCAGGATTGATGTAGCCACAGGGAAAGAGTCTGCCTTGGACCTCACTCTGGTATCTAGTGCGATGGCAGGAATCTGTGAGTGGTAGGTATGGGAGGAGTCGACAGTAGGGAGTGATCATTACCACATAGTATGCACAGTAGGCCGAAAGGAGGAGGAGGTGTCAGTGGATGAGGTAGGAAGGTGGGTGTTGGGAAGGGCAAAGTGGGATCAGTTTCAGGAGCTGAGTGAGCAGGTGATGGCTCGGGTGGATATGAGAGGGGATGTGGATAGTATGAATAACTGGGTGAGAACAGCATTGGTGGGGGCATAACTTCCAACATCTGATTCAATATAAGCAGGCCCAGGCCCTGGTGAGGAGAACTATCCGTCAGGCAAAGAGGTCATATTGGCGTTGGTTCTGTGACACCATTGGAAGGGCGATATCTGTGAGAGAAGTGTGGGGGATGATTAAGAGGATGAGTAGGGTCAGAAGGTAGTGGGATGATCCAGTGTTGACGAGTGGGAAGGATGTGGCAGTAACAGGTGAGGAGAAGGCAGAGATGATGGCTAAAGAGTTTGTCCAAGTACATAGCTCTGAAAATTTGTCAGAGGAGGGGCAAAGGGGGAGAGAGAGAACGAGAGAGGAGCATCCTGGAGTGCTGGATAGGAGGGAGGATGTAAATGATGCGTTGAATGCACCATGGCAGAAGTGAAAATGGCAATCGGTAAGGCTGGGTTAACTTCACCTGGGAAAGATGAGGTGTGCTATGTTATGTTGGCCCATCTTAGTGATGAGGCACTGGGTAAGGTATTGGTGTTGTACAACAGAATGTGAGAGAAGGGGAAACTACCAGGCAGTTGGAAGAAGGCATTAGTGGTACCAATCCGTAAACCAGGTGATAAGGGAATTATATGCTTATGGGTAATGACTAAAATATTCCACCCTGAAACCATATAATTGTATGAAATGTATCAGAATCATAAAACTTTAATCTGATGATGTATGTAGTTTTAGTTAGAATTAGAACAAGGACCTTTTGTTCCTTTTTAGTATGTAAGCATGAAACATGTTGCAGATTAAAGAAACAATGTATCTGTGTCGTGGAAAAACACAGACTGTCTGAGCAAGGCGTAGCTTAAGATTTGAACTTGTTTTTGTGTGTGTTATAAAGACTATGTTTGTATAATGGACTTTAGAACATTCTCGTGATTAAACTGTACTAAACTTTGCATAAAGCTGAGTCTTTGCCTAATTATTATTATACCCATGGTTTTACAAACCTCGGGGATTGGTCAAAGCTATTGATTGATAGTTATTATCATTGGGATTGAAAATTCTCGTGACACCAGGGAATGACCCAAAGAGGCCAACAAGATATTGGCCAATAACTTTATGGAACGTATGATTACGAAGAGGCTAACTTACTACCTGGAGAGCAGGGGGCTAGTATAGCTACAACAGAGTGGGTTCAGGAAGGGTCGGGGAGCTATGGACTCAGAGGTTAGGAAGGCTCAGGTGAACAAGGAAACTGTTGTAGTTGTCTTTTTTGATGTAGAGAAGGCATATGATATGATGTGGAAGGAGGTGTTGTTAATCAATCTTGATATTATGGGGGTATGAGGAAGAACGTACAACTGGATAAAGGATTTCCTATTTGGAAGGTCTATGGAAGGCCTATGGAAGGTCCAGGTGAGGGTGGTTAAATCTCTATCAGGCAGCTACCTGGTGGATAACGGTACACCACAAGGGAGCGTGATTAGTCCTCTGTTGTTCTCAGTCATGATCAATGATGTTTACTCTCAGGTAAAGACAGATTTTGGGAGCTCGTTATTTGCAGATGATGGGGCCTTATGGAAGAGGGGAAGAAATGTGCCATACATAGTAAGGAAGGTACAGGAAGCAATTGATGAGTTAGAGCGGTGGGCATTAATGTGGGGATTCAAGTTCTCTGTCGAGAAAACTCAGACAGTGTTCTTTACCAGGAGGAAGGTGGGAGATGAGGTGTGCTTGAGGTTATATGGAAGAAAATTGGAGAGGGCGGGGGCCTTCAGGTTTCTTGACACTAGATTGACCAGGGCAGAACACAACGAGAGAGTGGTGGGAAAGTGTTAGAAGGTGCTAAATGTGATGCGCTGTCTGACGGGGAAGGAGTGGGAGGCGTTCCTCATTGAGGACCATGTATGTTGCATTAATCCGATATGTAACAGACTATGGCAGTATAGCGTATGTTTCGGCAGCCCGGACATCATTGGACAGGCTAGATGTCATACAGGGGCAAGGACTCAGAATATGTAGTGGGACATTTCGGACATCCCCAGTGGCTGCACTACAGGTGGAGATGGAGGATATACCATTGCAGATTAAGAGACAGCAGCTGGCAATTCATTATTGGGTCAACCTACAGGGACATGGGGTGTCTCATCCTGTGAAAGGGATTTTACAGGCATGCTGGGAACATGAGCAAAGACAGAACACAAGCTTTGGGTGGGTAATTATTTTTTGTTTTGTTTCGTATTTTATGAAACATTTTTGTTAATTATTATTATGTATTTTATTTTTAAACCTTTATTTAACTAGGCAAGTCAGTTCTTATTTACAATGACTGCCTGCACCAGCCAAACCCGGACGACACTGGGTCAATTGTGCGCCGCACTATGGGACTCCCAATCACAGCCGGTTGTGATACAGCCTGGATTCGAACCAGGGTGTCTGTAGTGACACCTCTAGCCCTGAGATGCAGTGCCTTAGACCGCTGCACCACTCAGGAGCCCAGGTGAAGGAGATAGGACTGTATGGAAGGGAGTTTAGTCGAACGGTAGCTATTCCTGTAAACACACCATGGCTACTCCCACCTCCAGTAGTTAATCTAGAAGTGTTGGAGAGACTACAGAAAGATAGGGAGGGTGATCCATCTGATTTGTTTGAGATATGTCTGGATACTGTGTATCAGACTTGAAATGTGATAGGAAAGCATCCAACAGGAAAGTGTGTTATTGCCAGGAAACAGAGACTGTGGAGCATGTATTGCTACAGTGTGGGCAGTATCAGAGGAAAAGAGAGAGGCTGAGATCTAGTATGAGGGAGAAGGGGTTACAGGACATTTATTGAAAGAGTATATTGAGTAGAACGTCATTAGATATAGTCTCAAACATTTTGTTTTCTTTTTGAAGAGCAACGGGGCTGGGAGGTAGGATTTAGTTTATCCCTGTCTCTGGCCCACACTCCAGTACAGCAGGTGGCGGTAATGCACCATAACATTGGATGCCAACCCCACCAAAGAAGAAGACTTCATTTCAAGTTGGATGCTCCCTACATTCCAGTTAGCGTTGTGAAGCATAAACGAAATAAACATGGAATACGTCGATACAGGACCTGTTTACCCTGTTCAACTCAGCTAACTCCAACCTCAATCTCCACATCTGTTTTTTCTACAACTCATCCAAGCTTCCCCGGATCTGCACTCCATATCTCCCTGTGTAACAATACATATTTTGGTTCATTCATCCATGTTTCCCCTTCTGAGTCTCCTCTTGGGTTCCCCTGTGTCGCTCCGTTTAACATGTGGCACTATTCGTACTAACAGAATCGGTTTCCCCAAAACCAAGCTAAACAACATGACAAAGACAGCGGAGAGGGGGACCATATGTTGGATCAGGACTAACAAGCTGCTTTTCGTGAAATTGAAGGACACTAGGGAAGTAACCATGCTCACCACACAGCATAAGGCATTCAATAACAACCATGTCTCAAGGAGGGTGAAAAAGGAAGAATGTTTCTGTGAAGGACTACAATGCCAGCATGGGGGGTGTCGACCTATCTGATGCTCTGATAGGCTACTACCAGGTCCTCCAATACTTTTTTTACCACTTTGTGGACATTGCTATAGTAAATGCTTTCATTCTCTACAAGCAGATGGCCAAAGCAAAAGGTCAAACCCCTCTCTCCCAGTTCGCCTTCCGAGAGCAGATGGTGTTTGAAATGGCTGAATTGGAGGCCCAAAGCAACTTCACAACCACAAGACCCCCCCACTCAAGGTAAGCACCACTATCCAACACACAAGTTAACTCTACCTACATGTACATATTACCTCAATTACCTCGACTAACCGGTGCCCCCCGCACATTGACTCTGTACCGGTACTCCCTATATATAGCCTCGCTATTGTTATTTTACTGCTGCTTTTTAATTATTTTTTTTATTTTTTACTTGTCTATTTTTTACTTCACTTAACTGCATTGTTGGTTAAGGGCTTGTAAGTAGCATTTCACTGTAAGGTTGTTGTATTCGGCTCATGTGACAAGTAAAATTTGATTTGATGCCATAAGACAAAAGGAAGAACTGCAAGCATTGCACAAAACACAGAGGGGGGAAAAAAGGGGGAAATACCAGATCTTCTGTCCAAAATGCCAGTTCGCTTTTTGTTTCCTGGCAGAGAGGGACTGCTTCAAAGACTATCACGACATGCACAAGCTACGGTGAAAGTGAAATCTGATCATCTACACCTGGGACGTGAAACGAACATGAATGCCATTTGTAAATAGTTTAGCTTATTTATATTTTTGCACCTTTTTAGTGAAGGACATGTGTGTAACCAAGTTTGTTTATTTTTTCATGTATATCTGTTGCTTTTATATTGTTTTTTGTAAACAGTTCATTTATATGTGGAACCAATACATTGGATATGCCTAGGCTAAGTGTTCAGGCACTTTGGAGAGGTTGGAAAAACACTTGGATTATCCCCTGTATGTCCCCTGACACCACCACAATGTTGGAGAGAGGTTGGTGTTGTAGAAATGTCATTTTTATAGTGAACAATACCTTTTAGGCACATCCAGTATGCAAAAACAGTGCAATTGCCACATTTGAACACTTTGGAGAGGTTGAAAGGACACTTGAATAATTCACTTATAGCTTGTCAATGAAAGATGACTTTTAAAATAAAAAAAAGAACAAAAAAATGGTTTTTGTGTATGCTTGATCTTGTGTATTCTGAACTATAACTCATATATTCTGATCATTTCCTCAATC
This sequence comes from Salvelinus namaycush, assembly GCF_016432855.1. Classification (NCBI taxonomy): domain Eukaryota; kingdom Metazoa; phylum Chordata; class Actinopteri; order Salmoniformes; family Salmonidae; genus Salvelinus; species Salvelinus namaycush. The sequence goes on from NC_052323.1 coordinate 461,599, forward strand.
TCCCAGATGTCGTCTTTCCAAATATACCAAGTTTTGGCATGTAAGAATCATGTAATTACACATGAATAGCAGTTACTTTTGGCTATGTCTATTTAGGCGGAAATCTACATTTTGCCATTACATTTAAGAGGTTAGATAAGTATTCAACCCCCTGAGTCAAGACAAGCTAGAATCACCTTTGGCTGCGATTACAGCTGTGAGTCTTCCTGGGTAAGTCTCTAAGACATTTGTACATCTGGATTGTACAATATTTGCCCATTATTCTTTAAATTATTCAAGCTCTGTCAAGTTGGTTGTTGGTCATTGCTAGACAGCTATGTTTTATATCTTGTAAAAGATTTTCAAGACGATTTGTCTTAAACGGAAATCACTCAATGTTTACAACTGGATTGAACTCTACCCTGTGGATCACGACAGCGGGGTTTGAAGGCTTCAAGCAGGGTTGCGTCCCAAATGGCACCCTATTCCCGACAACCGACAGTGCACTACTTTTAAAGTGCACTATATAGGCAATAGGGTGCCATTCAGAACGCACTCCTGATATACAGTCAGCTCTGCTCAGCCCTCAGTTTTCAGATATCTCCTGTCTCGCCTGTCTTCCTGTCCTCTCCGTATTCAACACACCTTCCCACATGTCTCAGAGATCTGATATCAGCACGTTTTGCCTTCTGTCAGTCTCGCTGAAGCACTGCTAGCACGGATCTCTGATCGAGAGGGATTTTGCTGGCTGTGAAAGATAGCTTTGATGTGTCTGTTTAGGGCCGGATATACGTCAGGAGCACAATGATAGGTCAGCCCTATACACACATTAACTGCCTTGCTCAAGGGCAGAACGGCAGATTTTTTCCCCACCTTGCCAACTCTTTGAAACGGCGACCTTTCAGTTACTGGAACAATGCTAGGCTACCTGCCGCCCCCTAGACTACCTGCCGCTTGTATAGTCGTAGCCAAAAGTTTTGAGAATGACACAAATATTAATTTCCACAAAGTTTGCTGCTTCAGTGTCTTTAGATATTTTTGTCAGATGTTACTATGGAATACTGAAGTATAATTACAAGCATTTCATAAGTGTCAAAGGCTCTTACTGACAATTACATGAAGTTGATGCAAAGAGTCAATATTTGCAGTGTTGACCCTTCTTTTTCAAGACCTCTGCAATCCACCCTGCATGCTGTCAATTAACTTCTGGGCCAAATCCTGACTGATGGCAGACCATTCTTGCATAATCAATGCTTGGAGTTTGTCAGAATTTGTGGGGTTTTTGTTTGTAGAGGTTGAGGATACAAGGATTGACCACAAGTTCTCAATGCGATTAAGGTCTGGGCAGTTTCCTGGCCATGGACCCAAAATATTCATGCTTTGTTCGCCGAGCCACTTAGTTATCACTTTTGCCTTATGGCAAGGTGCTCCATCATGCTGGAAAAGGCATTGTTCGTCACCAAGCTGTTCCTGGATGGTTGGGAGAAGTTGCTCTCGGAGGATGTGTTGGTACCATTCTTTATTCATGGCTGTGTTCTTAGGCAAAATTGTGAGTGAGCCCACTCCCTTGGCTGAGGATCAACCCCACACATGAATGGTCTCAGGATGCTTTACTGTTGGCATGACACAGGACTGATGGTAGCGCTCACCTTGTCTTCTCCGGACAAGCTTTTTTCCGGATGCCATCAGAGAAAAGTCCTCAGCTGTCCAAATCCTGTACCTTTTGCAGAATATCAGTCTGTCCCTGATGTTTTTCCTGGAGAGAAGTGGCTTCTTTGCTGCCCTTCTTGACGCCAGGCCATCCTCCAAAAGTCTTCGCGTCACTGTGCGTGCAGATGCACTCACACCTGCCTGCTGCCATTCCTGAGCAAGCTGGTGGTGCCCCAATCCCGCAGCTGAATCAACTTTAGGAGACGGTCCTGGCGCTTGCTGGACTTTTTGGGCGCCCTGAAGCCTTCTTCACAACAATTGAACCGCTCTCCTTGAAGTTCTTGATGATCCGATAAATGGTTGATTTAGGTGCAATCAATATCCTTGCCTGTGAAGCCCTTTTTGTGCAAAGCAATGATGACGGCACGTGTTTCCTTGCAGGTAACCATGGCTGGCAGAGGAAGAACAATGATTCCAAGCACCCTCCTTTTGAAGCTTCTAGTCTGTTATTCGAACTCAATCAGCATGACAGAGTGATCTCCAGCCTTGTCCTCGTCAACACTCACACCTGTGTTAATGAGAGAATCACTGACATGATGTCAGCTGGTCCTTTTGTGTCAGGGCTGAAATGCAGTGGAAATGTTTTTTGGGATTCAGTTCATTTGCATGGCAAAGAGGGACTTTGCAATTAATTGCAATTCATCTGATCACTCTTCATAACATTCTGGACTATATGAAAATTGCCATCATACAAACTGAGGCAGCAGACTTTGTGAAAATTAATATTTGTGTCATTCTCAAAACTTTTGGCCACGGCTGTATACTCCATCTGGTGTTTACCATCTGCATTAGAACACTACGAGAATATCTACTCTGTTGTTCTATTTTCTCATCCATAGTGCATTAGATCGGATCTGATAATTGATTAAGCAAGTAGGCGACATCTTTTGTTGTTAGACTAACATGCTTCTTGTGTGTGTTTTCTCTTTATACTGTAACGAAAGTCATCGGGAGAAGGAGAGGAGGACCAAAGTGCAGCGTGGTACGTATCCATAATACTTTCAATCAAAAATGAATACACAAACAAAAATAACAAAACGACCAACGAACAGTTCTGACAGGTGCAACAAACACTAACCAGAAAATAACCACCCACAAACACAAGTGGGAAAACAGGCTACCTAAGTATGGCTCTCAATCAGAGACAACGATAGACAGCTGCCTCTGATTGAGAACCATACTAGGCCAAACACATAGAAACAGAAAACCTAGACCTACAACATAGAATACCCACCCACATCACACCCTGACCAAACTAAAAATAGAAACATACAAAGCAATCTACGGTCAGGGCGTGACACATAAGCAATATTTACAGCAGATGTTTGGGTTGATGTGGTCCTTTACGCCCGTGTTTTCACTAACCTTGCGGTAAGCAAAGCGGGTGTGATCAAACGGTGTCCGTATAATCTCACTGATCAAAGAAGCAGTGTGTTTCATGTTCGTAATCTATTCAAGGTAATGAAATGCAGCAATTAGAGAGGAGTAAGATTGGATTTTTGATGCAAGCTAACTGGATTGGTAAGTGGGTGAGATAATGAAGTTACTGTGTGTGTGTCAGCACAGATTCTCTCCCAGTGTGCACCTTCCCACCACTGACAAGACGCCACCTTGGTTTCAAATCCCCATTGGGAACTCTCACCTGCCCGGAAATCCCACACAATCCCACGGGAGGAGTCTACTGAATAATCAAAACCTGCAGTTTGCATTCCAAATGGCACCATTTCCCCTACATAGTGCACCACTTTTATAAATGTAGAGAACACGGAATAGGGTGCCATTTCGTACGCAAATGCACCATATATGAGTGAGATGATAAATGTCTTCCACTTACCACCTGAGCCAGTATGAATATGAATGGGGGGTGTCAGCTCTGATCAGTCCCATTGGTCATCACTTGGCCTGATATCTGAGGCGCACTAGCGGTGAACTAGCTGGCGTTAACCCTGGCTCCTCTGTTTGGTCATTACACGGCTGAGTCACAGGGTTGTTACAGTAGCTTAGCCCTCCTCGGATGCTTTCTCGGGCGGAACTCTGGTGCCTCCCCCAACCTCTATGCCCCAGGGACTGAAGCCCATTTACTGTCAACCCAGACTGCGGCGAACCAACGTCCAAGCAGGGGTGGGTGAGTCAACTGGCGCTTGACCCCAATTACGGACCAAGGTGCCTTAAACCAATGTGGACACAGCTCTACTGGGTCTGCCGCTCTGGATAACAGAGGCTCAACAGGTTCCGCATACACGGTAACCCAGACAGACACACAGACAGAGACATGCTGATGCATAGACCGAGAGCGAGTAGAGACACACACACACACTGGCTGCACTGGGTATGACCCACATTTTGGTCAAGAGAGTGAGAGAGGGAAAGGAACACCAAAGGCATGGCCGCTGGTTTCTCTGTTTCAACAGGATGACCAGAGCCAGACAGACAGTGGTGGAAAGAGGCATGGCAAAGCTGGACTTGAGCCTGCCAGAGATTGTGTGTGTGTGTACACGTGGTAACTATACCTGTGAGTACGAGACGTCCTCACAAGAATAGTAAACCAACTAAAATTAGTGAGGACATTTTGTCTGTTCTCACTTGTAAAAATACTATTTTAGGCTTAGGGGTTAGAATTAGGGTTAGTGGTTAGGGTTAGGGGTTAGGGAAAATAGGATTTTGAATGGGAATCAATTGTTGGTCCCCAAAAAGTCACAAATACAGTATATTAATACATATCTATGTGTGTGCGTTGCTCGTTTTCTATATCACCTATGCATTTAATGTAGCATTTGACTGTACAAACCCTGGCAGGAGTTTTTCCTCTTCTGAGACCGGACAGATGCACAGTAACAGATAACACAGACTGGATGTGAATGCTCGCCATTGTACGTCTTAACAAAACCTGAGACTCTACTGCTCCAATGGAGAGAGGGAGAGTTTGTACCACACACACGGGAGGCCATACTGTTCCCTCGAAAGAAAATGTATCTCAATCCCTGTATTAGCACCTTTGAAAATCTGCAAATGATGATGCGCACTATATGTCTAATTAGCCACTGTTAGCCTCAGAGATTATTTTATTTGTATTGATGCTATCAGAAGTATATGTTTTCAGACCCTCATAGCCATTGTCAAAAACTCCCTAACATTTAAGATTTTTGATCTGTGAAATTACCAAGCTGCTTTTTCAGGAAGAATCTTGCATTACTAACAACAACTCTTCATTAGTCAACAGTCAGTTCTAATGAGAACAACATTTGAGTCTAAAGCCAGACATGTGTTGTTTAAATCAGCAAAAGTAACCCACAAATTCCTCAACACTATGGAAGTTTAGCCAATCTAAAATGATCCACACATGAGCTTTTGCCATAAATATGTTTTTTAAATATGGAACACAACAGCACCTAAAGTAAATTAGTTCAGCTAGGTCACATTCAGTAAGCACGTACAGGTAGAAAAGTCTTCAAATTGAAACCAAAATGAGCTTTCAGATGGATGCTATCTCTATGTTTTCTACCATTTCATACCTACTGAACTCTTCCCAGCTCTGCTCCACTATCTGTGCCAGCCTTCTGAGATCCCTTTCAGCCTGATAGAGGAGACATATGGAGCCGAGCGAGCGAGCGAGCACGCACGCAAACACACGCACACACATCAGTCAACAGCTTCCTGCAACCCGGTGACTAATTGAAATCCCCGCCAATGCAACATCCAGAAAACACTAGGAAGCCTAGGAGCCCCGTCTGAGGAAAAATGTATATTGTCTTTGTTTTTTTTTCTATATTTTTATTTTGCCAGTTGTTGATAAAGCAGGGAGGGGTGATGGAATACATTTACAAAGGACATGGCTAGAAATGGAACCATTGTGTCCTATTGATATTATTGGGTTTGCGTTTTCTCTCATGTTGTCCCAATGGTTCCTGATTCTCTATGCTATATTATGTGTTGATGCCTGATTCACACAAAAGGGCCAAACTGAGCTGTACTGAGCTGGCCTGGTTACGGGTCCACCATAGTTGCTGGAACCATGCAGGGAAGGACTACATAAACAAATATCCGAGCCGGTACGGTGTGGGTTGGCCCTATAGTGTGGATCAGCCAACCGAGGAGAAAGACTGGCTCCACTCCTGAACAGTTTAATCCTCACTCACTGGCTGGTGAAACTCCAGCAGAGAGCCCGTGCCCACTAGTATAGTTGTCCAGAGGACATGTCCTCTTTTGTGTGGAGTGCGTTCTGTTTGTAAACTGGCACCACCTCTCACACCACACACACACACACACACACACACACACACACACACACACACACACACACACACACACACACACACACACACACACACACACACACACACACACACACACACACACACACACACGCGCGCACACACACGCACACACACACACTGCCACATTGCCATGTCACAGTCCACTTGATTCCTCTTTTGCTCTGGGCATGGTACATGCTGAGTACAAAGAGATATGGACACGCTTTTCTATTTTTGCCATTTAAAGTACAGGACAATGGCATATAACTAATCCCATTGTGAGTGTGTGCATGCGTGTATGTTTTCCTCATGACCTGAAGACAATCATTTTTTTTTTTAAATAACTGTGTGTAGATAGAGCATTTCGCTACACTCACCTTGACAACTGCTAACCATGTAGGTGACCAATACAATTTGATTTGATTTAAATATTTAAATTGTTATAGTAAAAAAGTTCCCACCACACAGTGCCATCAGTTTATATTTACGACCGGTTTACCCAACAACCAAATGATACGCCCCCTTATTGAAAGGTAAACGACCCTCCAGCCAATAGGCAGTTAGTGCCACTCGTCAGTCAGCGATTTGGCCACATCCCCACAGCATAACGATGTGCTGGGCATCTAACGGGGGTCATACAGATGAATGGGGGGAGCCTCAGACAGTGGTCAAGCATCAAAGTGAAATTGAAAACAAGGGCTGTGTCCCAAATGGCACCTTATTCCCTATATAGTGCAATACCAAAGCCCTATGGGACACTATAGGCCCTGGTCAAAAGTAGTGCACTATATAGGGAATATTGTGCCATTTTGGATGCAACCAAGGACAAACAGCGGGGCCCAATCTGCGCCCGATAAAAGAGAGACTGCACCGGGGAGGAGGCTGTGGGCCCACTCTGCTGTGCTCAGATAAACATGAAGACAGCATGGCCATGCATGCCTAATACAGTAAGGTATCACGGTGCCAAGCAGGAGAGGAGACTGGGGAGGTTTTCTAAGGGAAGGGTGTGCAGGGTCGTGTTCATTAGGCACCAAACGGAAAAAAGTTGAATGAATACAACCTTACTGTGAAATGCTTACTTACAACAATGCAGAGTAAGGAAATAATTGCTAAATAAACTAAAGTAAAAAATGTGATGGTTCAAAGTGCATGTACTTGTTTGTGAGTTTTTTTGGACACATGCTCAATGCTTAAACCCACAAATACTGAATTCCCATTCAGATTTCATAATGATAGATTATTTGTCCAGTGTGTCAGCACTGTGTTTGTATGTATGCTGTATATGTTGGTTCAAATGTCCGAATCAGTATATATTTTTTAAGGAATGGGGAACTCCCATTTTTTCGCTGACACAGTATATAAAAAAATATATAAAAGTGTATTGGACAGGATTGTGAAATATAGTGAAAAATAAAAAAGAGAGAGAGAACGCTAAATTAAATGAATCGGATTCGACGTCCGGTGTAGTAGCTGGCTTCAGTAGCGAGGTCAGTGCACAAATCAGCCTTTGCTACTTGACGGTGGCACGGTTGTGATTCAGTGCTATTGGATTTAATGTGCTCTAGCAGTAGCAGCCTGGATGGAGTCGAGGGTTGTGGAGATTTGCCCTGAAACCAGTGCTGCTAACTTGTGCGGCGAGGAATTACACAGGCTTCCGTATGCAACAGCTCACTCTCATGTCATGCTGCTCGAGAGGAACGGGGCCCACCGTACCATTGTGTTATCTGATGAGCTGAGTGACAGAGTGCGAGTGACAGAGTGAGTGAGATTCTCTTCCTCCTCCTCCTCTGGCTGTACAAGTTTGAAGTGCATAATATGGCCATCTAGTCAAGACAGTTCTCTCGTCTATTTTGACAGACCAACACAAGGTTAAACTGACTTCATGACTTCAGTTCAATTTCTATAGCTGTCAACTCAGTTCCTTCCCTCTCAGTGTTTCAGCTTAACTGAAGATTTCTCCTTCTCTTCTCCTCTCCTGGGAAGGATTCTACCGGCACTCACACACTTCCATACTAACAGACCTCGGCCAACTTGCATCTTTCAAAATCACATTCTGTAACCCCACCATAGCAAATCAGGCTCACACTTAGCATACACACATTGCACAAAAGAATGTGGAATTGTATTTTTCTTGATGTCGTAACTCATTACACAGTAGCCTAAATAAATTACTGCAATGGCTAAAATGTCATGGAACGAAACACAAGTCTGCTAATTTGTAAGAATTTGGTCCGTTTAGCCTAGTTCTATATCATTTAATAATTTGCTTTTGCACTTTACCTGCCATTCCCATATACAGTGGAGGAAATTATATGCTGGTATAAAGGATGTCATGCTTAGTGTGTACTGCTTCTTCATTATTCGGCTCAAACCTAGGATCGAACCCAGGGCCTAGCTAGCACATGTGACCGCCCTCCTGAAGCGTCTTACCAGTCGGTGCCATGCGAAAAGCTAGCCATTCTTTGGCACAAGTGGGGACACTTCAGGCTGAAGGGTAAGTTTCACACATTCCCATGTGCTACACTGGCTTCAATAGTAACAAGGGTTCGATCCTAGGTGTCCTAGGTGTGAGGCGAATCATGAGGAAGCAGTACACACTAAGCAAGCAGTGTGACATCCTTTACACCAGTATGTCATTTCCTCCACTGTATATCCACATGTCGTCCCCCAACGAATGATGCAGCACCCCCCTTGGGCCAATCAGTGTCATTTTGTAAATGGCGATCTCTATATAGCAAGACGCATGATTCACCTAAGTTTAGTCAAAATCAGGCCAGTGGTGTCTGAGATATCGCGTGGGTTAGCTAGAATCATATCCCTGAGCATGTGTGCCAAATTTCATCAAACAGATCAAGAGAAATAAATATGTGTCTGTTATAGCGTCACCATGTGGTCAATATTAATGTTATATGTTGTCTTGACAAGGTTTGCAACATGTGTACCAAATTTTGTGAAAATACAAATATCCTTGACTGAGTTATGTGCCAGAACACGCCCATGTGAATTTGTATTGGTCAATAGCGACCACGTTTGTTTTAGGTACTAGTCTGGAAAGTATTGCTTTGAGAGACTTTTGTCCATAGATGTCACATATCAAGTTTAGTGCAGATTGGTCATACGGTGCCAGAGGTGTAGCATTTTATTTGCACAATTCCACTAGAGGAACTGGTTGTGTTTTTAAGACAGCGACCGATGACACACTTCGACAGTGACATTGTTGTTATCCACTGTGACTGGCATTTTTAAGTATGGAGGAGAGAGATGTGCTGGAGTTAGCCGGGCTATTTTGTCCTATTCTTTTCATTTTTGTTCCTGAGCAGCAATGGGGACTGAATGAAAGGAGACAGCTGAAAAGAGAGATGGATAAAATACACAACATAAGTTATCATGCGAGGAAAGGATCGATTCAGCCGGTTGAAAGACCAGTTTACGCATAGAAAGAAATGCTCCAGAAAGGTACAGTATGTTTATTTGTTTAGCTAGCTGTTGTGTATCGGTCTTTGTGAATTGTTCAAAACTTATTTGGAATGAGGACAACTGTTACAGTTGCTTGCAATGAGTCCTGCAAAGGTGTGCTTTAGGACCATGCAGACGCCTCCGAGCGGTCGGGTAGGCTGTTTGGAGTGTTTATCCAACTGGATAAAAAATAAATTATAATAGAACCCCCCCCACTTCTAAAACCAAAGTTGCGCCTCTGAGTAATCAACTATATTATCTCCACAGATGCTATGGTGAATTGATGTGTGTCCCATTAACAAATAAACCATGTTTAATAACATATTTTCTTTCTTTGTGATTTTCTCCCTCTTCTCACAGACACCCAACACCCTTTGGGTAACAAAGTGCCTGGACCATCAACAGAACTACTAACATGACAGACCAAGCCTGGTCCCTGAGCTCAGTGGTTATCGCCCTTTTTTGGTTACTATAACCCCTATCATATGATTTTACCCTTGGGGATTATTAAAGTAGTAATATACTGTCTTATGTTAATTTTACCATTAGACATGCTGTATGTTCTTACAAGTTCAGTGTTTTGCCCCCTGTGAATAGCATACTACACAAGTGTATCTTCTACGTTTGACCAATGTTTGATTGTTGTTTAAGAAAACTATTCAAATCAATCTTTTTTTCCAAATGTAAAATCAACACAAGTAAGCATGTTGAAGTTTTTCGCAAAGAAATCGGCGAAATGTACATTAGTTTCATTGTTTAACAGTAGGCTAAATTCAACAAACAGTAATTGGAAGCCACATTCACAATGCTTTTGGTGTAGTACAAATGTAATATATATATTTTTATATATATAAGAACTTCAGCCAGTTTAGTCTAGTGACATGTCTGCTGTTGCTGTCTGACATCCTTTTATGGCTTGGATAAACTGTCCAAATACAGCTATGAAGCTATGGTTAACAAGGCGGTCTGGGCCATCTCAGCCGCCCTGGCTGTCCTGTCTGCTGCACTGGCTGCTGCCTCATCTCAAAGCAGATGATTGAAGTGCTGATCCTGCTGTTGACGCTGGGCCTCAAGTATCTCCTGGTATCTCATTAAATTCAGGCATTCGTTGGTTGTGCTTGCAGTGTTTTCTCGACCCTGAGAATATATAGAGGCAGAGGTAATGACACGTACAAACCTGAAGGCAGTCAGTATGAGTGCATTTTTATTCTCCATGTATTGTCCCATCAAATGTATTAAATCTTATCCAGTAACGGCCAGTGTGGGGCCATTCAGATCTACCAACCAGATATACCAATGATGCAAATAATAAAGGGCTTGGGTCAGAATAGGATTAATTGAATGAGTGGAAAAGTTTTATTTACACACAGGAAACTGTTGAGCGTGAACCTCAGCAGCATTGCAGTTCTTGACACACTCAAACAAGTGCACCTGGCACCTACTACCATACCCAGTTCAAAGGCACTTAAATATTTTGTCTTGTCCATTCACCCTCTGAATGGCACACATACACAATCCATGTCTCAACTGTCTCAAAGCTTAAAAATCCTTCTTTCACCTGTCTCTTCCCCTTCGTCTACACTGATTGAAGTGGATTGAACAAGTGCCATCAATAAGTGATCATAGCTTTCACCTGGTTAGTCTGTCATGTCATGTTCCTATGTTCTGTACACTCAGCGTAAATTCCTACATCCACACTGTCTCCTTGAATAATGTTTAGGAACATAACCCATTCATGAAAAAAGCTCTCTGTGGATGAGATTGCCCACCGCGGTTGAAGACAGCTTAATTGTGTCATTAGGGCTAAACAAGTTAACATCACAATCAATTGACATTGAACTGTTTACCAACTGAGAATGGACTCTTGGCGTCTGGGGCTTCAAGGCTCAGGGGTTGCAGGAACATTGATTGTGTCAATGGACCCTGGGTGTCTGGGGGTGCAGGGCTCTGTGGTTGTGGCTTCACTATTTGAGCATGCAGCTTCCTCTGAGTCTGTAGGTTCAGGAATGTCCTCTGAAAAGTATAAGTATGCTTGTTTGTATAATGTAAAGTCAGATACTCCGGCTTATGTCAAACATGTAGCTAAGTCCACGGCGTTGGCCTTCCATGGATGTTTACATGACAAGTTGTTGACCCTGGTTAATGTCTTGCGCAGTGCTCACACTCATACGCTACAGCTAGCTACGCTCAAGACATTGGTAGCTAGCTACATAGTAATTTGGCTTAAAACGATGTATTACCGTCCTGATCATTGCTGCTCTGCATCATCATGGCTTCAAATATCACTGTCTGATCAATTTTTGTTGTGGTCTTTTATCTTTTGTATTCTTGTTTGAGTTTCTTAATACTTTCCCGGCACTGTTTTACTGACCGATGGATTCCCATCTTGGCTAACTCATCCAATATTTTTGTGAAGCCCTGTTCAGTCCTGGTGGAAGAATCCAGTTGCCTCTGGATGCTGGAGTCTGCCCAGATGCTCAACAGACCAATTTGCTCCTTCCATTATAAATGTTTAGCTTTCGAGTTTTTCATTTGTGTAGCTGTACCAAAGATTTTTTATAATTGTTTCATCTGTGGTTGTACCATTCACAGTCAGATTTAACTTGCCTTATAAAAATGGCACCAGTGACTTGTGCATGAGTATTAACAACATACGCAACACTGTGACATCATTGCGTGAGACCAATCATTAAATATGGCCATTTGTAACCCCATCCACTGGCCTACTTGGTTCAAGGTCAGTACCAAATATCAAACAAGGCTGAATATCCCACTTGGTTCCAGGAATCAATGAGCCATGGGGCCATGAGCATATGGAAATAAAATAGGAATCGTGATATTCACGGCACTCCATGGCACTGCAGTGGAAACGTACTGTAAGTGTTTTTCACAAAATTCTAAATGGCAGAAAATCCTTCCTTATGGGTCCCTGAGGCAAATTTGTTCCTTGTGAGGAGAAGGAGTTATGTACCAAATTTCATGACTTTAGGTCAAACGGGGTTAGGGGCATGACCTTTCAAAGTTAGCATTTTCAATCGCTTTTTATAGTGCCACCATCTGACCAATCAGTGTAATTTTGTAAATGCCAGATCTCTATGGCATACCCATTATTCACTCAAGTTTTGTCACATTTGGTCCAGTGCTGTCAGATATTGGGTGTGGGAACGTGCGAAAGGACAGAGACCGATCCACAGTCTCCGCCCCAACTTCATCGTGGGGGACAATTATGGAGTAATTACATGCATAAGAGCTACTTAATGTATAGTGGATCCCAAATTGGTAATCCATTGACAAAGCTGAGGTCGAGAGATCCTCAGGATAATGGATCTACCTGCAATCTCTTTCATTCTTTCTCTTTCCCCCTTTCTCTCTCTCCCTCTTTCCACCTTTTCCCCATCTGCCTCTCTCCTTCCCTACCCCTCGCCCTCTCGTTCCTCTGGTAGACTATCTATCAGGCTCTATGGCATGTGCTTAATAACATGAAAGGCTTTGTAATGGCCCCACTACATGTCCGTAATTGCAGTGAACGTAACTTGCAGCAATGAACTCAGCAGCCATTGGCTAGAGTGCTACTGAGCCAATAAAAGGCTATATCCATCCTTGGGAGGGAGAGAGCACATATTCTATGGATTCCCTCAGGTAGCCTATACACTGGCCATTGTGTTCCTAATGAGACACTCTGGAATGGTATGGGCTAATATGAGATGGTTGTAATGACTGCTATGTTAGTATAAGGAAAGGCTGTGACTGTCTGTGTGTTGATTCTGTGTCGTAATGATAGAAGGTTGTGTCATACGACAGGGTTTAGGAATCACTAATCATTTTACATACACTACCATTCAAAAGTTTGGGGACACTTAGAATTGTCCTTGTTTTTGAAAGAAAAGCAAAAAAATGTGTCCATTTAAAATAACATCAAATTGATCAGAAATACAGTGTAGACATTGTTAATGTTGTAAATGACTGTTGTAGCTGGAAAGGGAATATTTTTTATGGAATATCTACATAGGCATGCAGAGGCCCATTATCAGCAACCATCACTCCTGTGTTCCAATGGCACGTTGTGTTAGCTAATCCAAGTTGATCATTTTAAAAGGCTAATTGATCATTAGAAAACCCTTTTGCAATTATGTTAGCACAGCTGAAAACTGTTGTTCTGATTAAAGAAGCAATAAAACTGGTCTTCTTTAGACTAGTTGAGTATCTGGAGCATCAGCAGTTGTGGGTTGGATTACAGGCTCAAAATGGCCAGAAACAAATAACTTTATTCTGAAACTCGTCAGTCTATTCTTGTTCTGAGAAATGAAGGCTATTCCATGCGAGAAATAGCCAAGAAACTGAAGATCTCGTACAACGCTGTGTACTACCTTCACAGAACAGCGCAAACTTGCTCTAACCAGAATAGAAAGACGAGTGGGAGGCCCCGGTGCACAACTGAGCAAGAGGACAAGTACAATAGTGTGTCTAGTTTGAGAAACAGATGCCTCATCAGTCCTCAACTGGCAGCTTCATTAAATAGGACCTGCAAAACACCAGTCTTAACGTCAACAGTGAAGAGGCGACTCCGGGAGGCTGACCTTCGAGGCAGAGTTGCAAAGAAAAAGCCATATCTCAGATTTGCCAATAATTTAAAAAAGAAGATTAAGATGGGCAAAAGAACACAGACACTGGACAGAGGAAGATTGAAAACAAGTGCTAAGGACAGACAAATCTAAGTTTGAGGTGTTTGGATCACAAAGAAGAACATTCGTGAGATGCAGAACAAATGAAACGATGCTGGAGGAGTGCTTGACACCATCTGTCTGGGGGTGCTTTGGTGGTGCTAAAGTGGGAGATTTGTACAGGGTGAAAGGGATCGTGAAGAAGGAAGGTTATCCCTCCATTTTGCAACGCCATGTCATACCCTGTGGATGGTGCTTAATTGGAGCCAATTTCCTCCTACAACAGGACAACAACCCAAACCACAACTCCAAACTATGCAACAACTATTTAGGGAAGAAGCAGTCAGCTGGTATTCTGTCTATAATGGAGTGGCCAGCACAGTCACCGGATCTCAACACTATTGAGCTGTTGTGGGAGCAGCTTGACCGTACGTTACGTAAGAAGTGCCCATCAAGCCAATACAACTTGTGGGAGGTGCTTCAGGAAGCATGGGGTGAAATCTCTTGAGATTACTTTAAAAAAAATGACAACTAGAATGGCAAAAGTCTGCAAGGCTGTAATTGCTGCAAATGGAGGATTCTTTGACAAAAGCAAAGTTTGAAAGACACAATTAGTATTTCAAATCAAAATCATTATTTATAACCTTGTCAATGTCTTGACTATATTTCCTATTCATTTTGCAACTCATGTCATGTATGTTTCATGGAAAACAAGGACATTTCTAAGTGACCCCAAACTTTTGAACAGTGGTGTATCTGTTAATGTAAAGTGCCCTAATGAACACAACCCAGGTGTGCAGATATGTGAAGCGGCATGTGGTCGTCAAAGATAGAGCGTCTGGAAACACTGTCAGCATTCAAATGAGTGTGTCTTGTGACTGCAATAAGACTGTCTCACCTCGTTATCACATACCTCTCTCACACTGCGTAAGAATACAAGTCGTGATTTCGCTTACTGTAGCATTAACATCGAGCAGCGTGTCTTTTTTCTATTCCTTTCTCGATACTCTCTGTTAATCCTGGACTCTGCATATCCGTGCAGCAGCTGGTTAGACGCGGGCCTTGGTAGCGCCACATTTTGTCGAGGCATGTAGTGGTAAAATGTCCTAAATGAGGCAGCAGCCCACCTCTCTGTAAGGATGCGTCCCAAAGGGTAACCCATTCCCTACATAGCACACTACTTTTGACCAGAGCCATATGGGTGGTAAGTAGTGGAATAGGGTTGATGTAGCCTTAATCATTAGGGCGACTGTCAGGAAAGAAAGATTAACGGTTTACACTGGGCTCCCATCATCTGCATCAGTTGCACTTCGTGATGGGTGCTTTATTCAGTGGCTCTGGGTTTGGCTCAAGGTTTGGGGCCTGACAGTGGAGCAATGGCACATTGTTAACTTTGCCACACAAGCCCAGGCAAGCAGAGGGCAAGGGTTACTACAAGATAAAAATCCATAGTGTCAATTCTCTCTCAAGGAAAAAGTTGGGTGAAAAAAAACAACTGTTACTGTCCATGTGAGGTGATGTGCTTGACAAGAAGATATTACCGAATTGGCCCCTTTACCTGTGTTGCAAATGGAAACTGAATACTAATTTTCACTTAATTGATTGTCTGGGCCTGCTTCAACAGAGGGCACTTAGAATTAGCTAAATTATAGCAGGTCAGAATAGTCTTCTTTGCGAACACATGATTTTTGCTTATTCCAGACACCGACAAAATGATATTCAGTGTGGATCCCAGGCTACTGTACCTCTCAGCCCCACATGCTCTCGCAGTCAGATCTCAGTGATCTGTTTTTGCTAATCCTTCAGTCGTGGACAAAAGGAGGTTGTTATGCACAGTCCATCTCATGGTAAGGACGTGGAAAAGGTCAGACGAGGTGCCGGGTGAAATGGGCTGAGAACCATCCGTCTCCTGTCTCCCAGCCCGAGGTGTCAGCCTCTGCCACGAACACGTTGGCTCTCTCTGGAGAGACCATTAGTAAGTTGTCACCTCTCAGGGCCATATATCCACACTCCAATCTAATGCTCACTGAAGCACAAGACGGTTTTGTGTCTGTGTTCTAGTAGACATTTTTTGGCTTCCATGACCATGTTTTGCTTTTTTTTAATGTTTATTTAACTAGGTAAGTCCCATTTGAGATAGGAATCTATTTTTTTTCAAGTGAGCCCTGGCAAAGAGGAAGCTGCAATGTACGATTGAATGTATGCCGTGGGTTTGTGGGCTCATTCAGCCTGTTTGCCTAAAGCCGCCCATGCGACGAAACAAATATTAGAGGGAAAATTTGGTTTGTTCTGTCTGGCTGGACAGTGAGCTATTGAGCTTAAGTAAGCTGCTGGTAAACACTTTCAGACAACTGTGCGCAGGGCATAAATGGTAAAATGGTAACAGTCTATCCGAAGGAATATTTGTATTTTTATGTCTGAGTGTTTGTATTTTGAAGCTGTTATCGAGTACCCGCCTGCCTGTTCATGGATGAAATGTGTGAAGAATGCGTTATGTATCCATTTAACATTTAACTAAAAATGATAGATACTGACGAATGACTGTCCGAGATCTCTGTTGTTCGTCAACGAATGTTGAGCCCCATACACAAACATTGGCTCAATATGGTTTCAACAGAGGTGAAATGTGTGTGGCTGGGCCCATATTCAAAGTTTTTGGTGATTTTCTAACAAGAATTATATTCATTTATTTTGTCTCCACCATATTTTTCAGTCACTTGGTATCCATTGTCGTTTCCTACTCCTTATCTTGTTTGAGTCAATCCTCGTAGCACACTCCTTCGAGGCAGAGACGACAGACAGATGAGAACAGCCCCTTTTCACCACCCACCATCCAACTTGGCCCTCATTTTCTAACCATTAACTCACATCACATCTGTCCTTTCTCTCTTCCCGCGGCAGGTAGCCTAGCGGTTAGAGCAGCGTTTCCCTAACTTGGTCCTCGGGACCCCATGGGGTGCACGTTTGAGTTTTTTTGCCCTAGCACTACACGGCTGACTCAAATAATCAACTAATCATCGAGCTTTGATTATTTGAATGGGCTGTGTAGGACTAGGGCAAAAACCTAAACGTACACACCTTGGGGTCCCCAGGACCGAGTTTGGGAAACACTGGGTCAGAGTGTTGCGCCAGTAATCGGAACCTGAAAATTACAATCTCCGAGCCGACTAGGGGAAAAAATCTGTCGATCTGCCCTTGAGCAAGGCACTTAACCCTAATTGCTCCAGGATTTCCGTGAATAATGGCTTATCCCTGGCCGTGATCCCCCGCTCAGAGGATGTTTCAGGGGAGTGGGAGATGCAAAAAAAAGAATTTCCATTTCACATCACACACTTGTACAGGTTGTACACTTGTACATGTGTGAAACAGGAAACCTATATGCACCCCCTATTTTACTATGTGACATTCCTCCTTTTACCCAAAACATCTCCTCATTACTCTATTCTCACATGCTTTTGGAAAGGAAGTGAAAAACTAAAAAAAATGGCTGAGTCAATAAGATTTCTGATCTTAATGCTCCTCAGATTCAAAGAATCTAATACCAATGTTTCGGTCTCAATAAACCTAAAGGTTCAAATCTGTCCCCTCGTACACATAGGCCCTGATTCAGATTTAGGAAATGATGCCTTTCTTACACACTCCTTTTCATATGCATTTCTCAGTAGTTGGTATTCAGACTTACCTTATCAAGGTGCGTAACGGGTTTTTGCAGGCCTGGTTCACTTGTGCATGCGGAAATAAATGTAATTCAACTGTTGAAAATCCACTTGCGGCCAACAGATTTTCTCATGGGATTTTCATTCAATACGATTTTCAGTATATTTATCTTATCTTATTAAGCACTCCCTTTAGATACAGCGTACCTTGTTTTAATTAGAATTTGGTCAACAGACTAGAATGCATAGAGAGAATAGGTTCAGAAAATAGGGATCAATGAAAGAAAGCCATTTAAATATATGCATATTCATCTCCGTTTCAACAACAACTGGTAGAAGACTGATCTTGTAGATTATTTAGGCACATTTTAGGGTTAGGAAAGTATGTATGAATACATTTTTTTTTAAGTTTCGAGAGACTTCACGCACAAAATATATTGATGAATAAAAAATACTGTGGTGTGATTTAATTCTGAAAATAGCCACATGGTTCTTTAACCTGTGGTAGTGTTGGACGATTAGCGTACAGTTGAAGTCATAAGTTTACATACACTTAGGTTGGAGTCATTAAAACTCGTTTTTCAACCACTCCACAGATTTCTTGCTAACAAACTATAGTTTTGGCAAGTCGGTGAGGACATCTACTTTGTGCATGACACAAGTCATTTTTCCAACAATTGTTTACAGACAGATTATTTCACTTATAAATCACTGAATCACAATTCAAGTGGGTCAGAAGTTTACATAGATTAAGTTGACTGTGCCTTTTAAACAGCTTTGAAAATTCCAGAGGTGTACCTGTGGATGTATTTCAAGGCCTAGCTTCAAACCCAGTGCCTCTTTGCTTGACATCATGGGAAAATCAAAAGATATCAGCCAAGACCTCAGAAAAAAAATTGTAGACCTCCACAAGTCTGGTTCATCCTTGGGAGCATTTTCCAAATGCCTGAAGGTACCATGTTCATCTGTACAAACAATAGTACGCAAGTATAAACATCATGGGACCACGCAGCTGCCATACTGCTCAGGAAAGAGACGCGTTCTTTCTCATAGAGATGAACGTACTTTGGTGCGAAAAGTGCAAATCAATCCCAGAACAACAGTAAAGGACCTTGTGAAGATGTTGGCGGAAACAGGTACAAACGTATCTATATCCACAGTAAAACGAGTCCTATATTGACAGAACCTGAAAGGCCGCTCAGCAAGGATGAAGCCACTGCTCCAAAACTGCCATACAACAGCCAGACTACGGTTTGCAACTGCACATGGGGACAATGATCGTACTTTTTGGAGAAATGTCCTCTGGGCTGATGAAACAAAATAGAACTGTTTAGCCATAATGACCATCGTTATGTTTGGAGGAAAGAGGGGGAGGCTTGCAAGCCGAAGAACACCATCCCAACCGTGAAGCACTGGGGTGGCAGCATCATGTTGTGGGGGTGCTTTGCTGCAGGAGGGACTGGTGTACTTAACAAAATAGATAGCAACATGAGGAAGGAAAATTATGTGGATATATTAAAGCAACATCTCAAGACATCAGTCAGGAAGTTAAAGCTTGGTCACAAATGGGTCTTCCAAATGGACAATGACCCCAAGCATACTTCCGAAGTTGTGGCAAAATGGCTTAAGGACAACAAAGTCAAGGTATTGGAGTGGACATCACAAAGCCCTGACCTCAATCCTATAGAAAATGTGTTGGCAGAACAGAAAAAGTGTGTGTGAGCAAGGAGGCCTACTAACCTGACTCAGTTACACCAGCTCTGTCAGGAGGAATGGGCCAAAATTCATCCAACTTATTGTGGGAAGCTTGTGGAATGTTACCCGAAACGTTTGACCCAAATTAAACAATTTAAATGCAATGCTACCAAATACTAATTGAGTGTATGTAAACTTCTGACCCACTGGGAATGTGATGAAAGAAATAAAAGCTGAAATAAATCATTCTCTCTACTGTTATTCTGACATTTCACATTCTTAAAATAAAATGGCGATCCTAAACAACCTAAGACAGAGAATTTTTACTAGGATTAAATGTCAGGAATTGTGAAAAACTAAGTTTAAATGTATTTGGTTAAGGTGTATGTAAACTTCTGACTTCAACTGTACGTAGAATTATAATAGGGAGAATGGTGTACAATCCACTGCCTGCACTAACCATGGAACTGTGTGATGACACAGCCAAGCATTTCACCATGTGTCGGGTTTAAACTGTTATGACTTGGTCTGTGCTCGCTCCATAACAATTTAATTAGTCTCTTTTTTTTTAATGAATGTCAACTGTTACTAATGATCCGTGATGGCATTTATGGAGGAAGCAAATTAATTTAAATTATTCAATGTAAATAAATGGGAAAATAATGTAGGCTATACCAACTGAAGGGAACTAACAGTAAATTGGCAGTTCAATATGTGTTGTAATTAGGCCTATTGACGGTCAATACTCATAGTGATTCATATTTAACATGATAGAAACAGTAAACAGAAAGTCGGGGTAGCCTATAATTAAGGCATTCAAGTGCCCATCCTTGCAAGTTAAAAGGTCGTACAATTTTGCATAATGGCACAGCATTTCATAAACTTTACTGTGGGAAAGTTGATATGTTGATATGCTTCAATGTTCTGCAATATGACTGGTTTCACAATTGTCTCCAGCGATTATAAGGTCAATTATAGCCTATCTAAAACAACTGTAATTTATATTTACAATTCATTAACTTCTCATTTACCTGGCTCTTATCAATAGCTCTTATCAAGTTGTAAATTACAGTGCATGGACAATGGTGTTATTTCTATCAAAAAATCAAGTACACGCATTTTCCACTTGGAACCAGTAGGTTTAATAGACCTTATTCATGGTGTCCTCTCGTATAAAGTTTGTGAAATTATTAGGTAATTAAGTCAAGGTCAGAAGAAGGCGTATGTGTCGACACACCTCCGATACATCTTAATTTATTCAATCTCCACCCAAAAACGAATAGCAGGTCAGAATATGCATGGAGAGAAAAGCGCATAAAAAAGGTAATTACGTTCCATTTAAGTGCACTTAGCTCCGGTTGGAATTGGGGCCTTAATTATTAATAAACAAGAGATTTGTCTCTTCATGTATACTGAACAAAAATATAAACGCAGCACGTAAAGTGTTAGTCCTATGTTTCATGAGCTGTTAAAAGATCCCAGCAAATGCTCCATACACACAAAAAGCTTATTTCTCTAAAATCTTGTGCACTAATTTGTTTACATCCCTGTTAGTGAGCATTTCTCCTCTGCCAAGATAATCCATTCACCTGACAGGTGTGGCATATCAAGAAGCTGATTAAACAGCATGATCATTAAACAGGAGCACCTTGGGCAGGGGACAATGAAAGGCCATTCTAAAACGTGCGGTTTTGTCACACAACAATGCCACAGATGTCTCAAGTTGAGGGAGCATGCAATTGGGATGCTGACTGGAGGAATGTCCACCAGAGCTGTTGCCAGATAAACATTTTATTATTTCTCTACCATAAGCCGCCTCCAACGTAATTTTTGAGAATTTGGGAGTACATTCAACCGGCCTAACAACTGCAGACCACTTGTAACCATGACAGCCCAGGAAGTCCACATCCAGCTTCTTCACCTGCGGGATCGTCTGAGACCAGCCACCCTGACAGCTGATGAAACTGAGGAGTATTTCTGTGGGGAAAAATGTATTCTGATTGGCGGGGCCTGGTTCCCCAGTAGGTGAGCATGTGCCCTCCCAGGCCCAACCATGGCTGCGCCCCTTTCCCAGTCATGTGAAATCCATAGATTAGGGCCTAATGAATGTATTTAAATGTACTGAATTCGTTGTATGAACTGTAACTCAGTAAAATTGTTGAATGTTAAGTTTATATATTTTCAGTATATACAGTGCTTTCGGAAAGTATTCAGACCCCTTGACTTTATCCACATTTTGTTACGTTACAGCCTTAATTTAAAATGGATTAAATAAAAAAGATCCTCGGCAATCTACACACAATACCCCATATTGACAAAGTGAAAACAGGTTTTTAGAAATTTGTGCAAGTTCATAAAATGTAAAAAACCGAAATACCTTATTCATAGAAGTATTCAGACCCTTTGCTACGAGACTCGAACTTGAGCTCAGGTGCATCCTGTTTCCATTAATCATCCTTGAGATGTTTCTACAACTTGATTGGAGTCCACATGTGGTAAATTCAATTAATTGGACATGATTTGGAAAGGCACACACCTGTCTATATAAGGTCCCACAGTTGACAGTGCATGTCAGAGCAAGCCAAGAGGTCGAAGGAATTGTCCGTAGAGCTCTGAGACAGGATTGTGTCGAAGCACAGATCTGGGGAGGGATACCAAAACATTTCTGCAGCATTGAAGGTCCCGAAGAACACAGTGGCCTCTATCATTCTTAAATGTAAGAAGTTTGGTACCACCAAGACTCTTCCTAGAGCTGGCCGCCCGGCCAAACTGAGCAATCGGGGGAGAAGGGCCTTGGTTGTGGAGGTGACCAAGAACCCGATGGTCACTCTGACAGAGCTCCAGTTCTTCTGTGGAGACGGTTGTCCTTCTGGAAGGTTCTCCCATCTCTGCAGCACTCCCCCAATCAGGCCTTTATGGTAGAGTGGTCAGACGGAAGCCACTCTTCAGTTAAAGGCACATGGCAGCACGCTTGGAGTTAGCCAAAAGGCACCTAAAGACTCTCAGACCATGAGAAACAAGATTCTCTGGTCTGATAAAACCACACTTTGGCCTGAATGCCATCATCACATCTGGAGGAAACCTGGCACCATCCCTACTGTGAAGCATGGTGGTGGCAGCATAATGCTGTGGGGATGTTTTCCAGCTGCAGGGACTGGGAGACTAGCTAGGATCGAGGATATGATGGGTGGAGCAAAGTACAGAGAGATCCTTGATCTCTGAAACAAAATGTCAAGAGGTCTGAATACTTTCCAAAGGCACTGCATGTGGCTTCAACACAGCGCTCCCATCAATCATCTAGTGTATATGTAAATCATTGGCTGGGCCACCACAGCTTCAATGCAACTTGGCGTAGATTTTATAAGTGTCTGGAACTCTATTTGAGGGAGTCAACACCATTCTCCCACAATAAATTGTTTTGTTGATGGTGGTTGGACACCCCCTTTATCAGGCCACTCCAGAATCTCCGATAACTGTTCAATTGGGTTGAGATCTGGTGACTGAGGTGGCATATGGTTTACCTAATTTTCAGGCTAATCAAACCATTGTAACCATGCCTCCTGTGGATGGAGGCATTGTCATCCTATGGGGGCATAGGCCATTTTTATACATGACCCAAAGCATGATGGGATGTTAATTGCTTAATTAACCTTTCGGTTACAAATCCAATGCTCTAACCACAAGGCTACCTGCCGCCCCGGCAATACACTTTGTATCCCGCATTTACTCAAGTGTTTCCATTATTTTGGCAGTTACCTGTACCTTCTGTTTTAAAACTACCCGTATCTCTTCTGCCCATTAAGGGAAGACTGGGAGGGCCTAGAATAGGAGCAACGTATCTGAACTGGAATTTTTACCCTCATGGTTTACATGATCATTATAAATCGATTGTTAGTGGTCAACTTCTTCTCTCTATATTTCTGCCTCAGTGGTCAAGATGTCCCTTTTTGAAGGATGGTGTTTTTAAACAAAGGCTGTAGGGATCAAATATTAGATATTAGAATGTGTTTGCCAAGGTCCAACGATACAAAAGTCAGGTTAGTCTCAAGATCTATATTAACAATATATCCAAACTTCACCTTTTATTAATTTTCTTTCTCATGGCAAAATGTAAGCTCAATAACTGATGTCGTAATACAATCTTGCTAAGCGAATGTAAAACGTAGAAAAAAGAAAAATAATTGCTTCAAATGCACTCTGCTGAAAATGCACTTTGCTGCAAATAACAGTGAAAGGTAATCCACAAGCAATGAAATGGTCTTTCTTACCTGATAAAGCCGCCATGGAAAAAGCTAAAAGACAAGACATATAGAATCCTTATGAGCTTTGGGAGCATTCTCTGGCTCAGTCTCTCTATCCCTCCCGTTGGTATCTGAACTGGAACCAGGACTCCCCTAATGAGCAAACAAAGATCTCTGGGCTCTCTCAGATGTCCCTTTGTGCGATATCTGAAGTGATCCACCCACTTGACCACACTCAACCGAATCCCTCACTTATTTACATAATTATGACCACTGACTCATTTTCATAAGAAAACACTGCCATCTCGAAGTCTACTATCCAATGACCATCCAGTTGAATCATCTATTTGCCCCGGATTTGCATGTTAAGTACATATTTAATAAAGTATGTCCTCGCGAGTGTTCCTTGTTGTCGGTCACTGGGGCATGTGATGAGATGAGTCAGTTCAGAGGGGACGACAGACACCGGGATATTGTAGTCTGAGTGGGACAGAGGCTAATTTCAGACCTGCAGGCCTGGCTCCACAGCGGTAATTGATGGGGAGGGTCATGTTCACGTATGTTTTAGACACGTTTTGGGCATGCATGTTTTAAAATGATTAGGGAGAGGTTGTCCCTCTCCCTATTTCAGTATGTTGATATCCATTTGGTGCATAATGAAGACAAACCAGCTCAGCTCTGACTCAGTCTGGCTCCCTTCGCTGACCAAATAGCACTGGGAGCAGGATCTGTGCAGTTTTACGGCTTCTAAATGCTGGTATAGGTGCCAGTGTCTGTCTTTGTCCACACGTTGGGTTGCAGTGTAGTAAACACACACACACACACACACACACACACACACACACACACACACACACACACACACACACACACACACACACACACACACACACACACACACACACACACACACACACACACACACACACACACTACATCTACTGTGAGTCTCCTACAATGACTGATCACAAAGCGTGTAATTTACTGTGCCCTGCTTGATGTCCTGGCTTGTCAGTCCCTAAGAAACCAACCATGTTACCCAGCCACAGAAGCCACAGGTCCCCCCTTCCTCCTTCCCCCATCCCCACAGGGGACTGGACGCATTACAGTCTCTGCCAATTTCCCTCTCTCTCTCTTATTTCCCGCAATATTTTGCTTTCCCCCATCCCCCACACCGGCTGTCCCCTCCCTTTAGTCTACCTCTCTGTCCTACTCTCTCTCTCCCTCCTCTCTTTCACTGCCCTCCTTGGCTTACTTCTACACCTCTTTCCCCCCCCCCCCATCTTTCCATGCCTGGTTGGTGGGCTTCTGGGATGATTTCTCTGAGGAGGTGCTGTCAGTTCACCAGTTCACCTGCTCGCCAAGGCTAAAGGGCTGCTCTCTCAAGACCCGAGGTTCACCGAGTGTCAAGGCTGGCGGTGGGATTATGCAGATCTTAATTCCATCCCTTTCCCACACCTGGGGTTGACAGGGCATGAAATAGGGAAAGCGTTCACTGCAAAAGTTTCTGCTACGCAAGGAGAGATGCAGCAGGCGGGGAAGGGGGATAGGGGAAGGAGAGAGAGACAGAGACGTGGAAGGGGGGTGAGCGACTGAGGGAGAGAGTTAAAGAGAGGGAGAGAGCAATAAAGAGAGGAAGATAGTGAGCGAAAGAGAAAGCAAAAGAGAGAAAAATACAGAAGGCACCGAGATGATGGAGCAAGAGAGGAAGAGCAAAAGAGAGTGGCTCGTCTCTTCCGTCTAAACAGAACAGAGACAGCAGCATGCCACTGTTTTCCTATGATAATTAATCAAGCTTCGCACACTTGCCAGGCTGGCACACTCATTTCATTTCGCCATTTCAGAAATCTCCTCAGGACTCTTTTTCCCGAATAAGGCATTTGTTATAAAAAAAAAAAAATGGTTCAGGTTACCAGGTTATGGTGACTGTTATATAATGGTTACAATATACATGTATCCACACTCCCTCCTTGACATGTAAAAAATATATATAACAGAAGTTCAGCTGGATGCTCTACAGGTAGTTTAGGTCATAACAGGTTCTATCTTATCTTATCTGTTTAGTTGTGGGTGAAATATAGATGTCCATTGTATTGTGTAAATACAAGGGTAACATGCCTGGTAGAATCACTTGTTACTTGCACTTAAGGAGACAATGCTGTGAATATTCCATTGTTTGTGTGTCTCTTTTGTTGCTAGTTATTGTTGCAGTAATTTTTACCCTCATGGTTTACATGATCATTATAAATCGATTGTTAGTGGTCAACTTCTTCTCTCTATATTTCTGCCTCAGCGGTCAAGATGTCCCTTTTTGAAGGATGGTGTTTTTAAACAAAGGCTGTAGGGATCAAATATTAGATATTAGAATGTGTTTGCCAAGGTCCAACGATACAAAAGTCAGGTTAGTCTCAAGATCTATATTAACAATATATCCAAACTTCACCTTTTATTAATTTTCTTTCTCACGGCAAAATGTAAGCTCAATAACTGATGTCGTAATACAATCTTGCTAAGCGAATGTAAAACGTAGAAAAAAGAAAAATAATTGCTTCAAATGCACTCTGCTGAAAATGCACTTTGCTGCAAATAACAGTGAAAGGTAATCCACAAGCAATGAAATGGTCTTTCTTACCTGATAAAGCCGCCATGGAAAAAGCTAAAAGACAAGACATATAGAATCCTTATGAGCTTTGGGAGCATTCTCTGGCTCAGTCTCTCTATCCCTCCCGTTGGAATAACTTGCAAAAAAATTATCTGAGCAACTACCAAATCCACTGAGCGGTTTTTGAGACTAGGCAAAAGGAAGGCATCGTCTCTGCAAGTCTGACAAGAGCTTAGCTTTGGGAAAATAAACTTATCCCACTAAGTACAGAGGGCTGTACAAATCCCAAATCCACAATAGGCTCTTCTTTTTCACTTGTCAGAGCTGGACTGGAGTCACTGGACAGTGCCAGAGGGGGTATGAGTGTGTGTGTCAGTGTGTTTTGGCGGGAGTGTGTGCTATTCTCCTTCTTTCTCCCTCCTTTTTTATGGCCAGCTGCTTGCTCCAGGAATCATAATGGGGAGGATTTAAAGGGACAGTAGCCCCTTTTCTGATCCCTGACAGAAAGATTGAAATGATCTCTGTGTTGGAGACGGGAGGTGAATGGGAGCTAAGGGGGATGGGGTGAGCTCACACAGGTTGGTCATTTGAGAGGAGGTGTGGAAGAGGGAAAGGTTCTGTTGTTTCTCTCCCTTTTTATTAAAATGAAAATATCAGGAGGGAGGAGACTGGCAGAACAAAGAGAGAGAGAGAGGGAGAGAGAGACGAAGAGTCAGACAGACAGAAAGAGGGAGAGGGAGAGAGAAAGAGTGTCTGCGAGAAAGAGTGACAGAGGAATAGAGAGGTACACAGAGAGAGGGGGGCGGGAGAGAGAGAGAGAATTAGAGAGACTGAATGCCCCACTGGGCACAAACTGGTTGAATCAATGTTGTTTCAGCGTAATTTGACAACGTATTGTGACATGGAAAATACATTACATTTGAAAAAAAGTAATCAATGTAAACTATTGTTTTGAGAACGAAATTCCAACCACTGGATTGTCATCATGGTAACCAATGTTCAACATGGATAAACAGTGTATAAAATATGTTGAATTTATACCTTTGAAACAACAGCAGATCTTCCATGTTATATCCTCTATCAGGAAAAGAAAACTATAGTCTGAGCAGCACCTCCTACTGGAGAGTTGATCTATCTACAGCTATGCATTTGGTCTCCCATCCAGGGCTTTATCCAAACCCAAGCCCTTGGCTTTGTCACTCACTAGTACCAATGTGCTATGGTGAGAATCATTATTGAAAGCTGTTTTAATAACTATAGATTCACTATTGCTATCGAAGTCATTACAAAGTGTAGTTACACTACGTTTTAACAGAGCAAATGAAATATAACCATACTTTCTTTATATGTAATATATCCTCAAATACACTATTTAGGCCTACAGTATATAGCAGTTGCGAAGTCATCAACAGCTGTTGTTTCAGTTCAACCCAGGGTTCAACAAAAAATAGACAATACATACAGTACTTTGAAAGTATCCACACCCCTTGACTTGTTCCACATTTTGTTGTGTTACAGCCTGCATTTAAAATGGCTTAAATGTAGTTTTTCTTTTGTGTCACTGGCCTACACACAATACCCCATAATGTCAAAGTGGAATTTAGTTCTTAGAAAGTTTTACAAATTTAATAAAAAATGAAAAGCTGAAATGTCTTAAGTCAATAAGTATTCAACCCCTTTGTTATGGCAAGCCTAAATAAGTAACAATTTGCTTAACTAGTTGCATAATAAGTTCCATGGACTCAATCTGTGTGAAAGAATACTCTAGACTGTATATACAAACGTATGTGGACACACCTTCAAATTAGTGGATTCAGCTATTTCAGCCACACCCGTTGCTGACAGGTATAAAATCAAGCACACAGCCATGAAATCTCCAAAGACAAACATTGGCAGCAGAATGGCCTTACTGAAAAGCTCAGTGACTTTCAACGTGGCACCGTCAAAGGATGCCATCTTTCCAACAAGTCAGTTCATCAAATTTCTGCTCAGCTGCCCCGGACAACTGTAAATGCTGTTATTGTGAAGTGGAATCCTCTAGGAGCACAACGGCTTAGCCATGAAGTGACAGGCCACACAAGCTCACAGAACGGGATCACCGAGTGCTGAAGTGCATAGTGCTTAAAAAGCGTCTGTCCTCAGTTGCAATACTCATTACCGAGTTCCAAACTGCCTCTAGATGAAACATCATCAAGAGAACTGTCCGTCAAGAGCTTCATGAGCTTCATGGCCGAGCAGCTGCGCACAAGCCAAAGATCACCCTGAAAAATGCCACGCGTCAGCTGGGGTGGTGGAAATTCGTTCTCTGCAGTGAAGAAACACGTTTCCACATCTGGCAGTCCAACGGACGAATCTGGGTTTGGCGGATGCCAGGAAAAACGCTACCTGCCCAAATGCAAACTGCCAACTGTGAAGTTTGGTGGAGGAGGAATAATGGTCTGGGGCTGTTTTTCATGGTTCGGGCTAAGCCCCTTAGTTTCATTGAAGGGAAATCTTAATGCTACAGCCTACAATGACAGTCTAGATGATTCTGTGCTTCCAAATTTGTGGCAACAGTTTGGGGAAGGCCCTTTCCTGTTTCAGCATGACCATGCCCATGTGCACAAAGCAAGGTTCATGCAGAAAATGTTTGTCAAGATCGGTGTGGAAGAACTTGACTGGCCTGCACAGAGCCCTGACTTCAACCCATCGAACACCTTTGAGGTGAATTGGAACGCCGACTACCAACCAGGCCTAATCACTCAACATCAATGCCCGACCTCACTATTGCACTTGTGGCTGAATGGAAGCAAGCCCCAGCAGATATTTTCCAACATCTAGTGGAAAGCCTTCCCAGAAGTGGAGGATGTTATAGCAGCAAAGGGGGGACCAACTCCATATTAATGCCCATGATTTTGGAATGAGATGTTCAACGAGCAGGCATCCACATACATTTGGTCATGTAGTGTGGCAAAGCAATTAACTTTTTGTCCTGAATACAAATTGTTATGTTTGGGGCAAATTCAATTCAACACATTACTGAGTATCACTCTCCATATCTGCAAGCATAGTGGTAGCTGCATCGTGTTATGGGTATGCTTGTAATCGTTAAGGACTCTGAAGGTTTTCAGGATAAAAATTAAACGTTATGGCACATGAAAAATCCTAGAGGAAAACCTGGTACAGTCTGCTTTCACCAGAGACTGGGAGATGAATTCACCTTCCAGCAGGACAATAACCTAAAACAATGGCAAATCTACACTGGAGTTACTTACCAAGAAGACAGTGAATGTTGCTGAGTGGTCAAGTTACAGTTTTGACTTAAATCTACTTGAAAATGTTATGGCAAGACTTGAAAATGGTTGTGTAGCAATGATCAACAACCAATTTGACAGAGCTCCAAAAACAAATTAAAGAATAATTGGCAAATGTTGCACGATCCAGGTGTGGAAAGCTCCTAGAGACTTACTCAGAAAGACTCACAGCTGTAATCACTGCCAAAGGTGCTTATACAAAGTATTGACTCAGGGATGTGAATACTTATGTGAATTAGATATTTCTGATTTTCATTTTCAGTACATTTGCAAACATTTCAATTTTTTTTTTTCACAAAGTCATTATGAAATGAGTCTTTATATAGTGTGTAGATGGGTGACAAAAAACATTGAATCCATCTTGAATTCAAGCTGTAACAAATCAAAATGTGAAATAAGTCAAGGGGTATGAATAATTTCTAAAGGCCATGTATAGCCTAGGGTATCAAGCTTTGGTTGATTTTAAAAAGTAATCTTAAAGTGAATTATTAATATGCCTCCATCTCCACCAAAAAGTTGTTAGATCAAAAGAAAGTCAAACTGTTTAAAGTGCATTTAATGTTGGATTTGCTTTGATATAGTGCTATTCTTTGACCATCTTTAGTTGAGAGACCAATGTAGACGCAGGGCGTTAGGAAGCAGGTACAGTTGGAGAATGTATTGTAAATGAACACATAATGATACAAAAACAAGAGAAGTGTCTGGACATGAGAACATAAACAGAGACAATAACGCCCGATGGGAAATGACAACGGAGTGATATATATATATATATATATATATATATATATATATATATATATATATATATATATATATATATATATATAGTGGGACTAATCAGGGAAGCGATAAGGTCCAGGTGTGCTTCATAATGAGGTGCAGGTGTGCGTAATGAAGGGTTGCCATGTGTGCGTAGTGATGGGTTGCCAGGACCAGTGGTTAGTAGACATGTGACATCGAGCGCCAGACAGGGGGAGTAGACGTGGTGGTATCCCCCCCGACGCACGGCTCTAGCCGCTACACGACGCTGACCAAGAGGACGGTGGAGGTGGAATTCTCGGATGATCTAGAATGTCGTCCACCGGAACCCAACACCACTCTTCTGGACCCTAAACCCTCCCAGTCCACCAGGTACTGAAGCTGACCTCCAAGACGTCTGGAGTACAGAAGGGATCTGACATCATAGACAGGACTCCCTCAATGTTCAGAGGAGGCGGAGGGGTGTCGTGGTGGGCGGCTTCAGCCAGGCGACCAGGAACCACCGGCCTGAGGAGAGAAACATGAAAAGAAGATGAATTAGTGGTAAATAGTGGGAAGCTGTAAGCTATAAGCCACCTTGTTGATCCTCCGGAGGACCTTGAATAGCCCCACAAACTGGGGGCTCAGCTTCTTGCAGGGCAGGTGTAGTGGGAGGTTCCTGGTGGAGAGGCAGACACGATCACCAGGATGGAACATGGGCACCTCGCTGTGGTGGCGATCCGCCTGCTCCTTCTGGCAACGGGCGGCACTCTGGAGCCTCACATAAGCATCACTCCAAACTTCCTCTGCACGCCGGAACCATTCGTCCATTGCAGGGACTTCGGTCTGGCTCGGAGTGCAGAGAGCCAGGGCTGGCTAATAACACAGGACACAAGAGTAAGCCCGGTGGAGGAGTGACGTAGTGAATTCTGGCCGTATTCCGCCCAGGGAACTCCCCTTGCCAGGTCCTGGCAGTGACTCCTCAGGAACCTCCCCAGCTCCTGGTTCATCCTCTCCACCTGCCCATTGGACTGAGGCCGGTACCCGGAAGTGAGGCTGACCATGACCCCCAGGTTCTCCATGAAAGCCCTCCATACCCGTGACGTAATTTGGGGGCCACGGTCGGAGACAAAATCCTCTGGAAGGCCGTAGTGCCAGAAAGACCTGCTGGAATAGTGCCTCAGTGTCCACAACCACCAGAATGGTCAGAGGGGAGATCGGTAACAAAGTCAATGAACAGATAAGACCAGGGACGCTGAGGCACGGGAAGGGGAAGGAGCTTCTCTGCTGGAGCGTGCCAGGGGTATTGTGTTTGATCACATACTGAACATGAGTTGATATTGTGAGCCACGTCCTGCACCAAGGTGGTCCACCAGTTTCTCAGAAATGGAGTGAATAGTTCGAGTGATACTTGGGCGTCCAGTGGTGTGTGATGTGTGCGCCCAGGTCAACAACCTATCCCTTACCTCCGAGGGGACGCAGATGCGTTCAGGAGGGCAGGTAGAGGGTGCGGATTCCCTCTCCAGAGCCTGGTGGATGTCCAAGTCCACGTCCCAAAACACAGGGCCAATGACATGGGAGGGATATGCTAGAGGCTGGTGGGTGCTACCATGACTCTCAACAGACGTGGAACCACAAGGTGAGGGAAAGCAGGTCCTCCGGCATCCTGGTGCCCAGGTGATGATTCTTATCCTTGACCAGGAGATGGTGGGGTTACGACGTTGAAGTCACGGGAGGCCAAGGTTGACTTTGTGTGTGGGTGCAGTGATGATGAGGAAGGGAAGGCTTTCCTGGTGCATAGGTCTCACAGTGAGGTCGAGTGGTGCTGTGATGTGTGCGACAGTCCCGGATCCCAGTGGTCGACCATCCAATACTTGAACCGGAAATGGAGAGAGGAGCGGATTTTCAGTGAGGAGGCAAGGGCCGGGTCAATGAAATTCCCTGTGGCATAGGAGTCCTCTTGAAAACCATGTGTATGTGACACATGCTAACCATGTGTATGTGACAAATACAATTTGATTTGATTTGAACAGTAGATACAACATATGCGGGACAGCGAGCTAGTGATATGGATACTAGAAAGGAGATGGATGATCAAGGGACTGTCCGTCTGCCCTTCTGGACACCGGGTTGGGACATATCGGACACTGCTGAAGCTGGTGCCCCTCCTGTCCGCAATAGGGACAGAGCCCCAGATGTCTCCGACGGTGTCGCTCAGCCACATGGAGCCCCTGAACCATGAGTTCAGGCTCTGACTCAGACTGGTCAACACAGGAGGGAGAGTGGTGATGGTGGTATCGACACTCCCGCCGAAGGTTATCCAGAAATATGGCCATCATGATATGTGCGTCCAAGGAGAGGGTGTCATCTTGGCACGCCAACCCTGTCTGGATATCCTCGCGCAACCCTCTTCGGAATAGGGTGCTGAGTGCCGGCTCATTCCATCTGCTGGATGCTGCCACTGTCCTGAAGGTAAGGGCGTACAGAGACAAGAACGCCTGACTGGAAATGACAGAGGGCTGTATATAGGGGGAGTAATCAGGGAAGTGATAAGGTCCAGGTGTGGCTAATAATGAGGCACAGGTGTGCGTAGACCGGTGGTTAGTAGACAGGTGACGTAGAGCACCGGAGCGGGAGTAGACGTGACATAGACAACAAATCTATTATTAATTTGTAGACAAACTGGTATCCATGAGTTCATCTGACTCTGGGGAATATACTGAACAAAATATAAATGCAACATGTAAAGTGTTGGTCCCATGTTTCATGAGCTAAAATAAAAGACCACCGAAATATTCCATATGCACAAAAAGTGTATTTCTCTACCATAAGCTGCCTCCAACATCGTTTTAGAGGAGTTGGCAGTACGTCCAACCAAATGTAAGTTTCTGCACAAACTATCAGAAACCGTCTCAGGGAAGCTCATCTGCTTGCTCATCGTCCTAACCAGGGCCTTGACCTGACTGCAGTTTATCTTCGTAACCAACTTTAGTGAGAAAATGCTCACCTTCAGTAGCCACTGGCATGCTGGTGCCAAGCTACAGACAACGAACACAATTGCATTTTATCGATGGCAATTTGAATGCAGAAAGACCACAAAATACTGAGGCCCATTGTCGTCCCATTCATCCGCCGCCATCACCTCATGTTTCAGCATGATAATGCATGTCGCAGGGATCTGTACACAATTCCTGGAAGCTGAAAATGTCCCAATTCTTCCATGGCCTGCATACTCAACCAGACATGTCACCCATTGTGCATGTTTGGGATGCTCTGGATTGACGTGTACGACAGGGTGTCCCAGTTCCCGCCAATATCCAGTAACTTCTCACAGACATTGAAGAGGAGTGGGACAACATTCCACAGTCCACAATCAACAGCCTGATCAACTCTATGCAAAGGAGATGTGTTATGAGTTACTATGAACTGTAACTCAATCAAATATTTGAAATAGTTGCATGTTGGGTTTATATGTTTGTTCGGTGTAGATAAAGCGCCTCATTGCCAAAATCCTGAAGTGTCCTTTTAAAATGAGTAACACATCCATGGCCACATTTTGAGGCTACTGTAACTATAAATGTCTTCTTATGTAATCATAGGAAGCGTGCATGTTGCAGGTCTTTGGCGATCTTCACAATTGCTATAATAATTTGCACAGAATCTCAAACAGCCATGATTCCTTGCACTATGTACTTTTAATGTAATCTCAGCCGCAATCCAGGTAATTTGGCTGTACTATTAGATGATGCACAGCGATAACACATTAGGTTGTTGTATAAATACAAAATATCTAACACTGTTTTCCCATTTGAACTTTGTTGTGCTTTTAAATGGTTGAAAGTGCAATGATAGGATGTCAACTAAACCAAAAAACAGACATCGTTCAGATGGTTGAATGCATCGTGATAAGACATTGGGATCTCAACAAACTTCTGGCTTTTTGAGTGGGTGAATTGACATTTAACAACCGACAAGCACATATCTGTCACATATGACAGAGTTGGAAAGCATAGAAACGGCAAGGGGTGTATAAAATGAGACACCAAAGTAGGGGGTCCTGGGGGTGAAATCTATTTCATGCTCAATACCTCCGACTGGGGATATAGCCTTTCAAAGAACACCAAAGCGCTTTGTCATTTGTAAGGCATTTCCTGTACATTCTCGTATATCCACTTTAGTTTATCTTTTGATGCCACTACTGGCTCCTCAATGACCAATCTGAATAGGGACTCCTCGCAAGGCACTATTTTCTGAAGAGGAGGAACACAAAGTGAGGAGTGATAAAGGAATCCATGAATGGGTTTGTAAATTGGGAGATCAAAGGGTAGGAGCGCGACCTTACAAATCACTCACGGGGCCTGACCATCATATTGCCTCTGTT
Organism: Salvelinus namaycush; assembly: GCF_016432855.1. Lineage (NCBI taxonomy): Eukaryota > Metazoa > Chordata > Actinopteri > Salmoniformes > Salmonidae > Salvelinus > Salvelinus namaycush. The sequence goes on from NC_052323.1 coordinate 496,267, forward strand.
CAAGTCATTCATCTTCCGAGCGGATTCCGCCATGTGCCCCTGACGCCTCCTAAAGAGATACATGTCTTGCTAATGTTTTTAATCTACTCGTGGGGAGAAAACGCCTGATTAAACTTTCTCACAAGCTTTTGCATAATCTTTCTCTTTCTCTTTGTTTTTCTTTCTTTCTCTCTCTCCTTCTCTTCCTCAGGTTCTCCTTTTCACTTTGAAATGAAAAGCTGTTCTTATTTTATCGTTCAGCAGACATAGTAGAAGACAGAAAAGAGTTGGAATATTGTGACTGTAAATATGGCTTATGAGTTGCTACACCTGCCACTGTTGAGTCCCCTGGAAACTGGGGATGGTGGCTACATGAGTTTTGACACATCCACTGACCCACCTCTCTCACCCCTCCAATCATGCCTTGTAGCCAACAGCTCCATGGTAACAACCTGCAATGGAGGGAAGGAGTGATGGAGGATGGATGGAATCCCGTGTTAAGGGAAGTGGAGCTGTGTCGAGACCAGAGTCGTGGAATGGGGTGATAAGAGATGCTGGTGGAGGATAGGAAACAAGGGAAGAGAAAAGGAGGAGGACGGGGGGTGGAAGCACTGATGATGGAGGTGGATCAGGTTGAGATGATGCCATGGAATGGGCTCAGAGGAGGTGATGGTGGAATCACAATCAAGGGGAGGGGGAGAATATGAAAATAGTGAAGGGGAAATAAGGAGGACGGGGAGGGAAATAAGGATGGTGTTTGTTGGCAGCAGCACTTGTGCTGACAGCATCATTTTCCCTGAGCGTGGAGCTGCACACCTAGGCTTGCTTGGCTGCTACGTCCACCCAAACAGGAGTGCTGACATCTGGGGCCAGGGATACATCTATCACCCACCTAGAGACACAAGGTGATGTGGAGAGCGCAGCGCCGTCCAAATATAGGCGAAAATTAATGCCGCGTGACATCCCTGCCCCATTAGCTTGGGGAGGGCTCGCTCGGCCACAAATCAAGTTGTGAATTTGGAGCTCGGGAGCTGTCACTGTCACTTCTGCTGTGTACCTTTTAGTTTTTGTGTGTGCGTTCTCTGGTGGGTCTACACGTAAGCAGGGGTGAGCATTTTTCCTGCTCATAACACTGACATCAATATTTTAAATAAGTAGTCCACAAAATATGTCGATACCCATTAAAAACAGGGCTGTATTGATGAGGCAACAAATGGAAGAAAACATACTGAGACAGGGAGGAACTACCTGACCTTCTCCAATAAGAAATGCTTGTTTTTGTTTTCTCTTGCAAAACATTTGAGGGAATGCCAAGAGTGTGCAAAGCTGTCATCAAGGCAAAGGGTGGCTACTTTGAACAATCTCAAATATAAAATATATTTTGATTTGTTTTAAACTTTTTGGGTTACTAGATGATTCCATATGTGTTACTTCATAGCTTTGAGATCTTCACTTTCTTGGCAATTTCTCGCATGGAATAGCCTTCATTTCTCATAACAAGAATAGAATGACGAGTTTCAGAAGAAAGTTATTTGTTTCTGGCCGTTTGAGCCTGTAATCGAACCCACAAATGCTGATGCTCCAGATACTCAAATATTCTAAATAAGGCCAGTTTTATTGCTTCTTTAATCAGATAACAGTTTTCAGCTGTGCTAACATCATTGCAAAGGGGTTTGATAATGATCAATTAGCTTTTTAAAATTATAAACTTGGATTAACTAACACAACGTGCCATTGGAACACAGGAGTGATGATTGCTGATAATGGGCCTCTGTACGCCTATGTAGATATTCCATTAAAAATCTGCCGTTTTCAGCTACAATAGTCATTTACAACATTAACAATGTTTATGATCAATTTGATGTTATTTTAATAGACGAAAAATGTGCTTTTCTTTCAAAAACAAGGACATTTCTAAGTGACCCCAAACATTTGAACGGTAGTGTATATACACACACAAAGTATGTGGACACACCTTCAAATGAACGGATTTGGCTATACACCTTTTGCTGTCAAACACACAGCCATGCAATCTCCATTTATAAATACATCTTCTTAACAAGTCACAAAATAAGATGCAGGCTTATTTTGTGCAAAAATAGTGTTTAACATGATTTTCTAATGACTACCTCACCTCTGTACCCCACACAATGAGGAATGAATAAAAATTTAAAAAACAGATTCATCCACAAAGACCAGGGAGGTTTTCGCATGCTTCGCAAAGAAGGGTACATATTGGTAGGTTATGCATATCATTTTATTTTTATTTAACTAGGAAAGTCAGTTAATCCCACCACAGTGTCCGATTTCAAATAGGCTTTACGACGAAAGCACCACAAACGATTATGTTAGGTCAGCGCCAAGTTACAGAAAAAGACAGCCATTTTTCCAGCCAAAGAGAGGAGTCATAAAAAGCAGAAATAGAGATAAAATGAATCACTAACCTTTGATGATCTTCAACAGATGACACTCATAGGACTTCATGTTACACAATACATGTATGTTTTGTTCGATAAAGTTCATATTTATATCCAAAAATCTCTGTATACATTGGCGCGTTATGTTCAGTAGTTCCAAAAACATCAGGTGATTTTGCAGAGAGCCACATCAATGTACAGAAATACGCATCATAAATGTTGATGAAAATACAAGTGTTATACATGGAACGTTAGATAAACCTCTCCTTAATGCAACCGCTGTGTCAGATTTCAAAAAAGCTTTACCAAAAAAGCACACCATGCAATAATCTGAGTACAGCGCTCAGAGACCAAAACAAGCCAAACAGATATCCGCCATGTTGTGTAGTCAACAGAAGTCAGCATTATAAAAATAGCATTATAATAAATTCACTTACCTTTGATGATCTTCATCAGAATGCACTCCCAGGAATCCCAGTTCCACAATAATTGTTTGATTTGTTTGATAAAGTTCATAATTTATGTCCAAATACCTCCTTTTTGTTCGCGCCTTGAGTTCACAAATCCAAATTCATGACGTGCGAGCAGACGAACAGACGAAAAGTCCAAAAGTTCCGTTACAGTCCGTAGAAACATGTCAAACGATGTATAGAATCAATCATTAGGATGTTTTTATCATAAATCTTCAATAATGTTCCAACCAGAGAATTCCTTTGTCTGTAGAAATGCAATTGAACTCAAGCTAACTCTCACGTGAAAGCGCATGGTCAGCTCGTGGCTCTCTGCCAGACCTCTGACTCAATCCCCTCTCATTCGCCTCCACTTCACAGTAGAAGCATCAAACAAGGTTCTAAAGACTGTTGACATCTAGTGGAAGCCTTAGGAAGTGCAATATGACCAAATATGACCCACTGTATCTTCGATAGGCAATGAGTTGAAAACCTACAAACCTCAGATTTACCACTTCCTGGTTGGATTTTTTCTCAGGTTTTTGCCTGCCATATGAGTTCTGTTATACTCACAGACATCATTCAAACAGTTTTAGAAACTTCAGAGTGTTTTCCATCCAAATATACTAATGATATGCATATCTTAGCTTCTGAGTAGCAGGCAGTTTACTCTGGGCACCTCTGGGCACCTTATTCATCCAAGCTACTCAATACTGCCCCCAGCCATAAGAAGTTAAGAACAAATTCTTATTTTTAATGACAGCCTAGGAACAGTGGGATAACTGCCTTGTTCAGGGGCAGAACAACTGATTTGTACTTTGTCAGCTCGGGGATTAGATCTTGCAACCTTTCGCTAGTCCAACACTCTAACCACAAGGCTACGCTGCCTCTGCCATTGGTACCGTTGGAAAGAAAACACATTGAAGTTTGTAGAAATGTAAAAATAATGTCGGATAATATAACACAATAGATATGGTAGGAGAAAATCCAAAGAAAAACCAACCAGAATTAACCTGTCTGACTCTGGCGTTCCGCTAGCGGAACTCCTCCCACATTCCACTGAAAAGGCAGAGCGCGAAATTCAAAATATATTTTTTTGAAATATTTAACTTTCACACATTAACAAGTCCAATACAGCAAATGAAAGGTACACATCTTGTGAATCCAGCCAACATGTCCGATTTTTAAAATGTTTTACAGCGAAAACAGCACGTATATTTATGTTAGCTCACCACCAAATACAAAAAAGGACAGACATTTTTCACAGCACAGGTAGCATGCACAAAGCCAACCTAACTAACCAAGAACCAACTAAACTAACCAACAAACAACTTCATCAGATGACAGTCTTATAACATGTTATTCAATAAATCTATGTTTTGTTCGAAAAATGTGCATATTTCAGGTATAAATCATAGTTTACATTGCAGCTACAATCAGAAATTGCACCGAAAGCAGACAGAATAATTACAGACACCAACGCCAAATACCTAAATACTCATCATAAAACATTTCTGAAAAATACATAGTGTACAGCAAATGAAAGACAGGCATCTTGTGATTCCAGCCAATATTTCCGATTTATTAAGTGTTTTACAGCGAAAACACAATATAGCGTTATATTAGCTTACCACAATAGCCAGAAACACAAGCCATTCCCCAGCAGTAAAAGTTAGCGATCGTGACAAACCAGTAAAAGATATATAATTTTTGACTAACCTTGATATTCTTCATCATATGACAGTCCTATAACATCAGGTTATCCTTTTCTCAATAGGGGGTGCTGTTTTCACTTTGTAAAAATTCGTTCCCAAATTAAACTGCCTCGTACTCAATTCTTGCTCGTACAATATGCATATTATTATTACTATTGGATAGAAAACACTCTCTAGTTTCTAAAACCGTTTGAATTATATATGTGAGTAAAACAGAACTCAAGTTGGAGCAAACTTCCTGTCAGGAAGTGAGAAATCTGAAATCAGGCAATCTGTTCCAGGGTCAGTTTATTAATTTGCATGTATTGTATTGGTCAACATGCACTGCATACGCCTTCCCCTAGATGTCAGCAAGCAGTGAGAATTGGAATGGAGTTGCTAGGCAGATCTGATGCCATATAAATGGTCTTGGAACGTGGGGTGCACTCTTTTCAACGTTCGTCATGGCGCAAGACAGACATCAGGATGGCATTCTGAAAAGCTCTCGTTATAGGCCTTAGATATATCCGGCTCTGATTTTATTCGATATAGGTGTTAAAGACATCATAATGTAGTTATTTTAAACCGAGTTATATCAGTTTATATCAGTATATTGCGATTTTCGGATATTTCTTTGTGCTGCGTTATAGTGAGTTGGGCACGTCTGGGCCACATAGCTAATGTTTGCTGCTAATTCCTAAGTTGAAGACGGCAATCTACAACCGAGCAACGATGATTCTGGACAAAGGACAACTTGCCCAAGATTCTGATGGAAGCTCATCAAAAAGTAAGAACTATTTATGAAGTTAATTCGTTGTTCTGTTGAAAAATGTTGACCTACTATTCCGCCATTAATTTCGGTGCGGTCTTGCTTTAACGCACGCTGTATGTCGTAGTAACGTTAATTTTAAAAATCTAACACAGCGGTTGCATTAAGAACTAATGTATCTTTCATTTGCTGTCCAACCTGTATTTTTTAGTCAAGTTTATGATTAGTTATTGATTAGATTAGGTGCCTCTCCCAAGATTTCTCCCGACATTTTGTTTGCAGCTTGGCTACTATTCTCATTGTATAACCACGATTTGTGCCGCTAAATATGCACATTTTCGAACAAACTCTATATGTATTGTGTAATATGATGTTATAGGACTGTCATCTGAAGAAGTTTGAGAAGGTTAGTGAAAAAATGAATATCTTTTGCTGGTTTATTCGTTATCGCTATTGTTGGCTTGAATCAATGCTGTTGTGTGGTTGGCTATTGTAGTAAGCTAATATAATGCTATATTGTGTTTTCGCTGTAAAACACTTAAAAAATCTGAAATATTGTCTGGATTCACAAGATCTTTGTCTTTCATTTGCTGTACACTGTGTATTTTTCATAAATGTTTTATGATGAGTATTTAGGTAATTCACGTTGCTCTCTGTAGTTATTCTAGTTGCTTTGGTGAGAGTTGTGATGGTGGCTGCAATGTAAAACTATGATTTATACCTGAAGTATGCACATTTTTCGAACAAAACATATGCTATACAATAAATATGTTATCAGACTGTCATCTGATGAAGTTGTTTCTTGGTTAGTGACTATTTATATCTTTATTTGGCCGAATTTGTGATAGCTACCTATGCAGTAAAAAAATGGTGGAGAAAAAAAAGTTGTGTCTTTTGCTATCGTGGTTAGCTAATAGAAATACATATTGTGTCTTCCCTGTAAAACATTTTAAAAATCAGAAATGATGGCTGGATTCACAAGATGTGTATCTTTCATCTGGTGTCTTGGACTTGTGATTTCATGATATTTAGATGCTAGTATTTACTTGTGGCGCTATGCTAGGCTATGCTAGTCAGCTTTTTTACTGATGAGTGTGCTCCCGGATCCGGGATTGTGACCAAGTAGAAGTTATACATACACTTATGTTTTGTTCGAAAATGTGCATATTTAGAGCTGAAATCAATGGTTATACTTGTGCTAACTTAGCTACTTTTTCCCACAACGTCCGGATTTTTTTCTGACACACATATTCTGACCAAATAGCTATTCATAAACATAACTAAAAAATACATGTTGTATAGGAAATGATAGATCCATTAGTTCTTAATGAAATCGCCGTGTTAGAATTCTAAAAATAACTTCATTACGACATACAGCTTCGGTATAGCTAGAGTACCCAAAAACTGGGCGCCGACGACTAGTTCACATGTACGACACATATATGAAATAGCATCATAAAATGTTTCCTACTTTTGCTGATCTTCCATCAGAATGTTGTACAAGGCATCCTTTGTCAAGAACAATCGTTGTTTGGATTTAGAACGGCCTCTTTCCCTCTCGATTTAGCAAGCACACTAGCCAAGTGGCACGAATCTCTCCATGTCAACAAACGGAAGAGAACGGAACACGGCAAAACTCCCGAAAAAATGTCAATAATCTGATTAAACTATATTGAAAAAACATACTTTACGATGATATGGTCACATGTATCAAATAAAATCAAAGCCGGAGATATTAGTCGTCCATAACGGCAGCTTATCAGAAGGCAAATCCAGGTTCCTTCTCGCGCCTTCCTGAAAACAGGAAATGGGTGACACGTCATTCCAAGAGCTGTTATTCCACTTCAGACCAAGATAAACACCCCATTTCTTCTCTCACCGCCTCTTGACATCCAGGGGAAGGTGTATGACGTGCAGGTATACTAATACGTATCATGCCCATTTATAGGCAGGACCCAGAAGAGAGCATCGATTTCAGATTTTCCACTTCCTGGTCAGGAAGTTTGTGCCAAATGAGTTCTGTTTTACTCACAGATATAATTCAAACGGTTTTAGAAACTAGAGAGTGTTTTCTATCCAATAGTAATAATAATATGCATATTGTACGAGCAAGAATTGAGTACGAGGCCGTTTAAATTGGGCACGTTTTTCCCCCAAAGTGACAACAGCGCCCTCTGTCCTCAACAGGTTAAAAAAAATTGAGAGACCGTCCTCTTAGAAATTCAAGAGAAAGGTCATATTGAAAATTAGCTCCCTGTAACGGCAGCCTTCCCTCTCTTCACGAGAAGAGAGGGTGTAACAGGGATCGGACCAAGACGCAGCGTAGTTGGTGCTCAACATATGTAATAATGATAAACAGTGAACACTTAACAATTACAAAATAACAAAATGTGGCAAACCGATACAGTCCTAGCTGGTGCAGAGAAAACACAGAGACAGGAAACAAACACCCACAAACCAAACGTGAAACCCAGGCTGCCTAAGTATGATTCTCAATCAGGGACAACGATTGACAGCTGCCTCTGATTGAGAATCATACCAGGCCGAACACAAAACCCCAACATAGAAAAACACACATAGACAACCCACCCCAACTCACGCCCTGACCAACTAAATAAATACAAAACAAGGGAAATAAGGTCAGGAACGTGACAGTACCCCCCCCCCCCTCAAGGTGCGGACTCCGGACGCACCACCTAAAACTCTAGGGGAGGGTCTGGGTGGGCGTCTGTCCGCGGTGGCGGTTCTGGCTCGGGACGTGGACCTCAGTTCACCATTGTTTTTGTCCTCTTCTTTAACCGCTCCCGTGGCCTCTTATGAGCGGCGATCCTCGCCGCCGACCTTGGCCTAGGAACCCTCACAAAGGGCCCCATCAGACTGAGGAGACAGCTTAGGACAGAGAGGTAGCTCAGTACAGAGAGGTAGCTCAGGACAGAGAGGTAGCTCAGGACAGCGAGGTAGCTCAGGACGAATGGCAGCTCCGGACTGAATGGCAGCTCCGGACTGAATGGCAGCTCCGGACTGAATGGCAGCTCCGGACTGAGTGGCAGCTCCGGACTGAGTGGCAGCTCCGGACTGAGTGGCAGCTCATGACTGGAGGGCAGCTCATGACTGGAGGGCAGCTCATGACTGGAGGGCAGCTCATGACTGGAGGGCAGCTCATGACTGGAAGGCAGCTCATGACTGGAAGGCAGCTCATGACTGGAGGGCAGCTCATGACTGGAAGGCAGCTCATGACTGGAGGGCAGCTCATGACTGGAGGGCAGCTCATGACTGGCGGGCGGCTCTGGCAGCTCCTGACTGACTGGCGGCTCTGGCAGCTCCTGACTGGCTGGCGGCTCTGGCAGCTCCTGCCTGGCTGGCGGCTCTGGCAGCTCCTGCCTGGCTGGCGGCTCTGGCAGCTCCTGACTGGCTGGCGGCTCTGGCAGCTCCTGACTGGCTGGCGGCTCTGGCAGCTCCTGACTGGCTGGCGGCTCTGGCAGCTCCTGACTGACGGACGGCTCTAATGGCTCGGGACAGACGGGCGGCTCTGACGGCTCGGGACAGACGGGCGGCTCAGACGGCGCTGGGCAGACGGATGGCTCAGATGGCGCTGGGCAGGCAGGCAGCTCAGACGGCGCTGGCCAGGCAGGCAGCTCAGACGGCGCTGGGCAGGCAGGCAGCTCAGACCTGCTGAGGCGCACAGTAGGCCTGGTGCGTGGTGCCGGTGGTGGTACCGGACTGGAGACACGCACCTCAAGGCTAGTGCGGGGAGCAGGAACAGGGCACACTGGACTCGCGAGGCACACTATAGGCCTGGTGTGTGGTACCGGAACTGGTGGTACCGGACTGGTGACACGCACCTCAGGGCTAGTGCGAGGAGCAGGAACAGTGCGTACAGGGCTCTGGAGACACACAGGAGGCTTGGTGCGTGGTGCCGGAACTGGAGGTACCGGGCTGGAGACACGCACCACAGGGAGAGCGCGTGGAGGAGGAACAGAGTTCTGGAGACGCACAGGAAGCCTGGTGCGTGGTGTAGGCACTGGTGTTACTGGGCTGGAGCGAGGAGGTGGCGCCGGATATACCGGACCGTGAAGGCGTACAGGAGCTCTTAAGCACCGAGCCTGCCCAACCTTACCTGGTTTAATGCTCCCCGTAGCCAGGCCAGTGCGGCGAGGTAGAATAGCCCGCACTGGGCTGTGCTGGCGAACCGGGGACACCATGCGTAAGGCTGGTGCCATGTACACCGGCCCGAGGAGACATACTGGAGACCAGATATGTTGAGCTGGCTTCATGACACCTGGCTCAATGCTCAATCTAGCCCGGCCGATACGTGGAGCTGGGATGTACCGCACCGGGCTATGCATACGTACAGGAGACACAAAACAAGGGAAATAAGGTCAGGAACGTGACACTCCCTGAATGCAATTCCTATGGCTTCCACAGGATGTCAGCAGTCTATTTTCACGGTTTCAGGCTTGTAACTTCAAAAACGAATAAGATATATTAGTTTTAGCAGAAGGACACAGTCTTGGAAATGTGTGTTTGCGCGCACTTTGAAGACATTACACACCTGCTAAAATCGGTTTCCTATTGAACATACTTCTTTCAGCAAGAAATATTGCAGTATGATTACATTTTAGGGTATCTGAGGAGTAAATAGAAACGTATTTTGACTTGTTGAAACAAAGTTTATGGGTAGATGGCGCCAACTAAACAGACTTTTTGGGATATAACTTCTTATGGCTGCAGGGGCAGTATTGAGTAGCTTGGATGAAAGGTGCCCATTTCAAATGGCCTCGTACTCAATTGTTGCTCGTACAATATGCATATTATTATTACTATTGGATAGAAAACACTCTCAAGTTTCTAAAACCGTTTAAATTATATCTGTGCAGCAAACTTCCTGTCAGAAAGTGAAAAATCTGAAATCGAGGCTCTGTTCCAGGGCCTCCCTATTAATCTGCTTGAAAACTATTAGTATACATGCACTTCATACGCCTTCCACTAGATGTCAATAGGCAGTGAGAGAAGAAATGGAGTGTATAGCTTGATCTGAGGTCAAAAGAGAGGTCTTGGAATGACATGACCCCAATTTCCTTTGTTCAGGAAGGCGCGGGTAGGACATCAGCATTGGCTTCTGAAAAGCTTTCGTTATAGACGGCTACTATCTCCGGCTTTGATTTTATTTGATAAATGTGACAATATCATCGTAAAGTTTTTTTTTTTCAATATAGTTTTATCAGATTATTGAAATTTTTTCGGGAGTTTTGGCATGTTCCGTTCTCTGCGTTTGGTGACGATGGACAGCGAGAGGGAAAAAGGACATTCTAAAACCAAACAACGATTGTTCTGGACAAAGGACCCCTTGTGCAAGATTCTGATGGAAGCTCAACAAAAGTAGGACCCATTTATGATGTTATTTCGTATTTCTGTCGAAAATGTTTAGACAGTGTTTCCGCTCTTATTTTGGGCGCTGTCTCGCTATAACGTAAGCTGCATGTCGTACTAAAGTTATTTTTAGAATTCTAACACGGCGATTGCATTAAGAACTAGTGTATCTATAATTTGCTGTACAACATGTATGCAACATGCTTATGAATAGTTATTTGGTCAGAATAGGTGAGTGTCAGAAATATATCCGGAGATTCTGGAAAATAGTTGCTACGTTTTCACAATGTATAACCACGGATTTCAGCTCTAAATATGCACATTTTCGAACAAACCATATATGTATTGTGTAATATGATGTTATAGGACTGTAACGGCAGTCTAAGTCGTCCTCCTCCTCAGACGAGGAGAGGCGAGAAGGATCTGAGGACCAATATGCAGCGTGGTAATTTTCCATTATTTAATTAACACAAAACAAGACACTATACAAAATGACAAAACAAACTAACCGTCACAGTCCTAGCTGGTGCAGACAAAACACAAAGACAGGAAACAACCACCCACAATCCCCAACACAAAACAAGCCACCTATATATGATTCTCAATCAGGGACAACGATTGACAGGTGTCTCTGATTGAGAACCATATTAGGCTGGACACAGAAACAGACTAACTAGACACACAACATAGAATTCCCACCCAGCTCACGTCCTGACCAACACTAAACAAGCAAAACACATAAGAACTCTGGTCAGGACGTTACAAGGACTGTCATCTGATGAAGTTTATGAAGGTTAGTGAAATAATTAATATCTTTTGCTGGTTTTGTCGCTATCGCTACTGTTGCCTTGAATCAATGCTGTTGTGTGGTTGGCTATTGTAGTAAGCTAATATAATGCTATATTGTGTTTTCGCTGTAAAACACTTAAAAAATCTGAAATATTGTCTGGATTCACAAGATGTTTGTCTTTCATTTGCTGTACACCATGTATTTTTCATAAATGTTTTATGATGAGTATTTATGTATTTCACGTTGGTCTCTGTAATTACTCTGGCTGCTTCGGTGCTATTTGTGATGGTAGCTGCAATGTAAAACTATGATTTATACCTCAAATATGCAAATTTTTCGAACAAAACATAGATTTATTGTATAACATGTTATAAGACTGTCATCTGATGAAGTTGTTTCTTGGTTAGTTTGGTTGGTTCTTGGTTAGTTTGGTTGGTTTTGTGCAAGCTACCTGTGCTGTGAAAGAAATGTCTGTGCTTTTTTGTATTTGGTGGTGAGCTAACATAAATATACGTGGTGTTTTCGCTGTAAAACATATAAAAAATCGGACATGTTGACTGGATTCACAAGATGTTTATCTTTCATTTGCTGTATTGGACTTGTTAATGTGTGAAAGTTAAATATTTCTAAAAAATATCTTTTGAATTTCGCGCCCTGCACTTGGACTGGCTGTTGTCATATTGTGCCCGACTTAGGGCTTGCAGCCATAAGAAGATAAAGAAGGATTTTATCTAACAACGCTACATGTTATAGCTGGGACCCATTGGTTGACAAATCAGAGGAAGATTTTCAAAAAGTAAGTGAATATTTAATTGTTATTTGTGAATGTATGAAAACTGTGCCGGTGGAAAAATGTTTTGATGTGGGGCGCCGTCCTCAAACAATCGCATGGCATGTTTTCGCTGTAATAGCTACTGTAAATCGGACAGTGCAGTTAGATTAACTTCTACTTCATCACAATCCCGAATCCGGGAGCACCCCCATCAGTAAAAAAGCTGACTAGCATAGCCTAGCATAGCGTCACAAGTAAATACTAGCATCTAAATATCATTAAATCACAAGTCCAAGACACCAGATGAAAGATACACATCTTGTGAATCCAGCCATCATTTCTGATTTTTAAAATGTTTTACAGGGAAGACACAATATGTAAATCTATTAGCTAACCACGATAGCAAAAGACACAACTTTTTTTTCTCCACCATTTTTTCCCTGCATAGGTAGCTATCACAAATTCGACCAAATAAAGATATAAATAGCCACTAACCAAGAAACAACTTCATCAGATGACAGTCTGATAACATATTTATTGTATAGCATATGTTTTGTTAGAAAAATGTGCATATTTCAGGTATAAATCATAGTTTACATTGCAGCTACAGTCAGAAATTGCACCGAAAGCAGACAGAAAAATTACAGACACCAACGCCAAATAACTAAATACTCATCATAAAACATTTCTGAAAAATACATAGTGTACAGCAATTGAAAGACAGGCATCTTGTGATTCCAGACAATATTTCCGATTTATCAAGTGTTTTACAGCGAAAACACAATATAGCGTTATATTAGCGTAGCCACAATAGCCAGAAACACTTGGGCGCCAACGACCAGTTCACATGCACGACAGATATTAGAAATAGCATCATAAAATGTTTCTTACTTTTGGTGATCTTCCGTCAGAATGTTGGACAAGGTGTCCTTTGTCCAGAACAGTCGTTGTTTGGATCTGGAACGGCAAATTTCCCTCTTGATTTAGCATGGGCACTTGCCAAGTGGCACGGATCTCTCCAACGTCAACAAAGTCAGAGAACGGAACACGGCAAAACTCCCGAAAAATTTTCAATAATCTGATTAAACTATATTGAAAAAACATACTTTACGATGATATGGTCACATGTATCAAATAAAATGTAAACCGGAGATGTTAGTCGTCCATAACGACAGCTAAACAGAAGGCAAATCCATGTCCCCTTTCGCGCGCTCCAGAAACAGGAAATGGACGGTCACGTCATACAAAGAGCTTTAATTCCACCTCAGACCAAGATAAACACGAAATTTCTTCTCTCACCGCCTCTTGACAACCAGGGGAAGGTGTATGAAGTGTACGTAGACTCTTACGTATCATGCCCATGTATAGGCAGGAAGTTGAACAGAGCATCGATTTCTGACATTCCACTTCCTGGTCAGGAAATGTGCTGCAGAATGAGTTCTGTTTCACTCAGAGAAATAATTCAAACGGTTTTAGAAACTAGAGAGTGTTTTCTATCCAATAGTAATAATAATATGCATATTTTACGAGCAAGAATTGAGTACGAGGCCGTTTGAAATGGGCACGATTTAACCTTTTGTCAATAGGGGGAGCTGTTAGCACTATTTTTTTCTTGACGTTTCCAAATTAAACTGCCTCGTACTCAATTCTTGCTCGTACAATATGCATAGTATTATTATTATTGGATAGAAAACACTCTCTAGTTTCTAAAACCGTTTGAATTATGTCTCTGAGTGAAACAGAACTCATTCTGCAGCACTTTTCCTGCCAGGGAGTGAGATTTCAGAAATCTCGGCCTCTGTTCCCAGGTCAGTTTATAAGTCCCTGTGAACGCTGTGGGGCTACAAACACTGCCTACGCCTTCCTCTAGATGTCAGTAAGTGGTGACAATTTGAATGGAGTCGATTGCGCAATCTGGGACCTTATATTAGAGCCTGGGGCGGAAGTGCCTTTCTTTTCAGCCGTGCGCTCGACGCAGAGTGGACGTCGGACTGGCCTCCTTCCAAGCTTTGGTTTAGCCACTTCTATATCCCCGGTCATGTTTTTATTCGTTATAGGTGTTAAAGACATCATAAGGTAGTTAATTTAAACCGATTTATAGCAATTTATATCCGTTTATTGCGATTTTCTTGCATTTCTTTGTGACGCACTTTCAAGAGTTGGACACTTTTCCGGTCCATGCCGAACGTTAGTGGCCATTTCGACAGGACAAGAGGACATCTTTCGACCAAAAGACGATTAGACCGGGGAAAGGACACCTTGCCCAAGATTCTGATGGAAGCTCAGCTAATAGTAAGAACTATTTATGCTGATAAATCGTTGTTCTGTTGAAAAATGTTAAACGCATAAGCCGCCATTAAATTTTGGGTAGCTTCGCTTTAGCGCACCCTGTATTGCGCAGTAAGGATAATTTAAAAAATGTAATTCAGCGATTGCATTAAGAACTAATTTGTCTTTCAATTGCTGTCCAACTTGTATTTTTTTAGTCAAGTTTATGAATAGTTTTCGATAAAAATAGGTGTCTTTCCAAGATGGCGCCGGGCAGATTGCTTGAGTAGTTGGACAGTATTTCCATTGTGTAAGCACGATTTGTGCCGCTAAATATGCACATTTTCGATCAAACTCTATATGGATTGTGTAATATGATGTTACAGGACTGTCATCTGAAGAATTCTGAGAAGGTTAGTGAAAAAATTCATATATTTTGGTGGTGATAACGTTATCGCTATTTTTGCCTTGAATCAATGCTGGGGTATTGATTGCACTTGTGGTATGCTAATATAACGATTTATTGTGTTTTCGCTGTAAAACACTTAGAAAATCTGAAATATTGTCTGGATTCGCAAGATCTATTGCTGTACGCTGTGTATTTTTAAGAAATGTTTTATGATGAGTAATTAGGTAATACACGTTGCTCTCTGTAGTTATTCTAGTCGAGTTGTGATGGTGGCTGCAATGGTAAACTATGATTTATACCTGAAATATGCACATTTTTCTAACAAAACCTATGCTATACAATAAATATGTTATCAGACTGTCGTCTGATGAGGTTGTTTCTTGGTTAGTGGCTATTTATATCTTTATTTGGTCGAATTTGTGATAGCTAGTGATGGAGTCAAAAACTGGTGGAGTAAAAAAAAAAGTGTCTTTTGCTAACGTGGTTAGCTAATAGATTTACATATTGTGTCTTCCCTGTAAAACATTTTAAAAATCAGAAATGATGGCTTGATTACCAAGATGTGTATCTTTCATCTGGTGTCTTGGACTTGTGATTTAATGATATTTAGATGCTACTATTTACTTGTGACGCTATGCTAGCTATGCTAGTCAGCTTTTTTACTGGTGGGGGTGGTGGGGGGTGCTCCCGGACCCGGGTTTCTGAGGAAGTAGAAGTTAACTGGCTACTCAATACTGCCCCTTGCAGCCATAAGAAGTTAATGAGCATCAGTTACTGCTGGAATGGCTACCAATGGCAGGAATATATTCATAAAGTATAAATAGGCTCTCAGAAAAAGACAACTAATTATTAGTAAATAGTTTAAGGACCTACACTCAGTGGACCGAATACCAGGTCGGACTCCCCTTTGCCTCCAGAACAGCCTGAATACTTCTGGGCGTGGATACGTTGCTCAATTGGTATCAAGGTACCTAACGTGTGCCAGGAAAACATTACACTACCGCCATCAGCCTGTACCATTGACACCAGGCAGGATGGGGCCATGGACTCATGCTGCTTATGCCAAATCCTGACTCTGCCATCAGCATGACACAACAGGAACCAGGATTCGTCCGACCAGGCAATGTTTTTCCACTCCTCAATTGTCCAGGGTTGGTGATTGCGTGCCCACTGGAGCTGATTGTTCTTGTTTTTAGCTGATAGGAGTGGAACCTGGTGTGGTCGTCTGCTGCAATAGCCCATTTGTGACAAGGACCGACAAGCTGTGTTCCCAGAATGCAGTTCTGCACACCACTTTTGTACTGCACCATTACTTGCCTCTTTGTGAGCCGCCTGTAAGCTCTGTCGTTTAGGTGCGTTAGAATCCAAGATAAAGTGGCCATAAAGCAGGCTTAGGTGTACCTTCCAAGGTGTTGACCCTTCACTTCCCTCTGAAATTGGTACACACACACATCCCTGAAACACACAATCGCCCAAGTCTAAAGCCCCCAAGGAGAGATTGACCTGTGGCTGTAATGCTCCGTGTTTGTAGCTAACCTCTCTTCCACTGATCCTCCATAGCAGAACAGCAGACTTAACGCCACACATGCTGGTTCAGAGGAATACTAAAAGGTTTTGTGCAGCGATCCATGTTCTTCATGGCCTAAAGAGGCTATTATCTTCACACTACTTAACAAACCGACATGAAGGCGAGGTCAAAGTATCATTTTATTTGGTGGTTGCCTTGGCAGTGTGGATGTACTGTAAGAGCAAGGCTGTTCTCTACAATGCATGCAGTGTATCCTCTGCTCCTCTTTTTGATCATACAAAAGATATATGGGTTTCATGAAAGAAGTGGGCTCTTTCTTTACAGGGTTTGTCTTGTAGAAATGAATCCGGTTAAATCTTTCAATGGTCCCTCCACTTGGATCAGGAGCAACATATGTTAAGGTCAAAAACAGAGGTTAGACAACAAAGTTGTTCCAAATCAAAAAGGTGGATGGTGAGACATAAAATCAATGGCAGGTTTAAGATAATGAAGGTGAGGGCGTGAAGTTAGATTCACAAAGTATCTCTTTATTCTAAGGTGAACGATAGAGTAATGAACGTATGATCTAAATCACAACATTAAAGGATATATTTTTTTATTTCCAATTGTTGGCCTAAAGAAATACACAATCTACTTAGGACATGGTATGAAGAAACCATAAACAAAACCAATTCTATGAGAGTTATTTAAAAGGTATGCAGATAAGCCTATTCAAAGAGATGATCCCATATGCAATGAAGAACGTGCCTGCTCATATTTAAGCACCTCATACATAAAGATTGCACTCCTCCCTTTAAGTCGAATCCTCATGACCTTTCTCCATTTGCCTGTTCACATTTTGATCTCCAAAAGTCTGGCTTTAGGCAAACTTTCGAAAGCACAATATGCTTTCTAGTGAGAAGGTTTATATCATATGATTACATGTGTGTGAAGCGCCAGAAAGGAATTTTCCCAAAAGTAGGAGATGTTGTATCGCTTGCTCTTACTCCGTGTTGACGACAAGGCTTGATTCAATGGGACAGACTCTAGCATGAGATAGCAGGCCTAAAGCATTCTTTCAATATCCAAGGCAGCCAATGTAGACCGCCAGTCCACATGAATGTCAACAGGCACTGACTAAATGAAAGGGTTGACATATAGTAAATGACTACCCATCACCAGAGGTGATTAAGGCAACCAGCTCTCGCAGTCTCACGTCAGACGTTCATCCATGTTTCTCAAATGTCAAATGTTTAAGGTTAAGTTTAGGCATTAACTATTTAATTTAGACATTAACTCCGAAATCTTAAGGTTAGGCATTAAATCCGAATGGTTAAGGTACGGGTTAAAGTATGGGATAGGCGATGGATGGACGTCAAATACTTACTTGTATCCCAGGTGACCTGGCTGTATTAAGGAGAGTTAATTGAGAGTTAAGGGGGAATTCCCCCCAAGAAGTTTAAATGTAATGATTTGTTATTTACCTTTTTAAAATGTCATCTGATTTGTCTACCATGTGTCTAACCAAGAGGCTTAGTCAAAATCTGAGCCAGGGTGCTAGGAAAAGCAATCCTATGTCATCTTCAGCTGTAGGTGCTGTGGTAAGTTATCATTTTCTATTGTTCTCCAAAAAAGGGAAGACATACAATTCTCTCACTTCCCAATGTGTTTCTAAGCAGTCAGAAGTATTCTGTCTGAAAGTATGTGGGTAACAAAGATGCCCAAAAAGATTTGGGTGAGAAGGCGCTAAGGCCAAAAATAGTATGTTTTGAGGATTTGATATCTTGCCCCCTGGCCCTGAGTCATCTAAAAAAAAAATGCAAATTGCACCCACAACTTTCAAAGCAGTTTTTATATATTTCCCACAGCATGGGTCTCCGCTCATACAGGAGTAATAAAGGCCTAGTTCACAAATTTTCAGGATTATTATAATTTTTTATTATTTAGTATTGTTATTCTTTGATTTATTACTTCCCACAGCTATGGACCATGATATTTATAAACATACCAGTTTTCCCTGCCGGGTGGTGTTCCAAGTCTGAATCAGTCCCTGATTAAAGAAGAATGAAAATCAGCAGGACTTTTTTGATGTCCAACTTTGAGGAAAGGGGACATATGATGACCCAGGCTGTAGGTAATGACTTGTCCTCCAGACATACAGCACGAATTTAAAGGATGTAATAATATTAATAATAATTTGGTGGGTACTTATGTTTGTCCTATTTCATTACGATACACGTGTGAATTGGAAATGAGTTTTTTTGCATATCCCAACTCTCTCTGAGACACCCTCGGAGAGTGTGGCAGAAGGATTTAAAGGATGTAGGAATTTGGTTTCAGAAGTGGGACAGAATGTGCTGTAATATCAGAGTCCTTTTCGATATACTGTTACTCAAGGTTTTACAGCCTATCCGTTATATCATCAATGCCAATGTTAGGGTTCGTTTCTTACGTCCTTCTTTGTCAATCATTGGTGAAATTAGCATTATGACAATATCTTTAATTAAATCATTCAAAAACCTTTATTAATGCAATTGCAGACAGAAGTTGACAAACAGGAACATAGCACGCATGTTTCTGAGTAAGTTCTGCCTCAAACAAAAGGTCTCCAGTGGTTTTATTAAACCCTAAGTCGCGCCCTAGTGACGTCACTGCCTATATCATCATCCTCTACTCCTGGGACCAAAACCATGCCTACAAAGCTGTATAAACAGGGCCTTTATTGTTAGCTAAACACTTAGCAGTAAATGCCCCCTTCCCCCAAAGTTGACCCATTGTGGAATGTTTACCTAGTCTTATCTCCTTCACTCCCCTGCAGAGTTCTGTCTAAGGGCCTCTTTATAATGAGGCAGAGAGAGAACTAAAATACAAATGTAGAACAATACTAAACTTCTACAATGAATATATCTATTGTTAATCAGTAGTCTAAAACCCTGTAACTGTAAGGAGGGAGGGGTCTTTTAACCCCTCCCCTTCTATTAATAAAACATAAGCATAATACATTATTCTAATACACCAAACATTTGGGTACAACCCTTTTTATGACCCCTAGGTGAACCCGACACCAACATTGCCAACAGCTTCTGATTTATGTGAAAGTGGTCAGAACTCGGAAGTAATGATATGGCAACACATGAATGCACCTATATCAAGAGGATTACAGAAAAAAAATGGATATCTGCCTTCGAATTCACCCAGGCCGGCTTCAAGTCGAGCTCTCGGATCACTTCAGACATTAATGCAGTTGACGGTGCCGCTTTGTAGCCTGATTGACACATCATTACAAAGGAATCTCTGTGAACTCAGTGGGAGATGGCGATCTCCACAAGAACAACATCAACCCCACTTAGATTAGACATGAAATATGCCAGGAGGAAGAAGTGGATAACAGTCATGGATAATTATACAATGTCATATACTGTACATGCACTGTGGTTTTGCTGGCCTCATTTTCTTGAACCACATCATCCCTTTCTTTGACCTCTCTTGGATAGGGCAGGCGGACTTGGATGGTGTCAAACAGCTGTGGTGTGGTGAGACTTAAGGAGAGAGCAGCGTCTTGTATCGAGGGCAGTGAGTGTAAGCATAAATAGCCAGAGCGGCTAAATGAGAGGAAAGGGTCAGACCATTGTTATGGCTACGCAGGTTGGCGTAGTATTGCGATGCCTGATGCCTTCCTGCCTGCTTATAGGGCATCGGTACAGTTCCTTTCTACGTATGGTTTCCTTTCATTTCACATACATATGGTATGTCCTTACATGGACAGTTTGGCTGCATATATTTATTGGGTGAGGATCCCAAGATACCTCCCTTGAATTGGTCGTCCCTCATCTCAAAACAAAGTTATACCTCTGCTTTACATTATGAATGCTTTGTTTCTTCCCCGCAAACAAAACTGGTTACAATGACGTTACTGGGTCTTGGGGGCTGTGATGTCTGAGGTTTGTCTCATGTGGAGAAAAGTTGCAGCTTCACGTGATGACAAAAAATATTTATTTAATCGATATACAGTAAGGTCCTTTTGCTATACATCGACACTTTGCCGCCTCACAGAGACAGCCAGACCAACTGCTCTCCCTACTTTCAGATAAGCACCACAGATCCAAAGAGGAACCGTGGCTGGCCTTTCAATCGGAAACGTCTATTCGCCACCTTTTCAAACTTTCTCTCTGGCTTATTTCCAGCTGCTTAGCTAGACTGCCTCTGTCTCTGACTCAGATAACGCTCCTTTTCAGCCACATTCCGGACCTCGTCTGCCTCTTCCTAAATCATTTGCCTTTCTGCGGTCTCGGCCACTACCTTTGTTTGGAAGTTAAAGAAGTGGAGGAACGATTGTGTGGCACAGAGAGATAACCTGGGGCTCTTGTTCAGGTGTCCTTGTGTAACATCTTCAGTGGCTCAGGGCTCGTGCCTCCCAATGCCTCAGTCCATTAGCTGACTTCAGAGAAGCCACTGTTCAAGCCTGGTCAAGCTGCCTTACACTGTCTGTGTTTTTAATTACACACACATGCTTAAACAGTACATGTGCATGCACACACGCGCGAGTGTACGCATATGCACATGCACGCAAATATGCACAGACACACGCACACCTTCCATTCTCCATATATCAAAAATACTGATTTGTGCGTCGAGCACACTGGTCCATTAATCTTAAGTCATTACGTGACAAGACATGTCAGGCATGTTAGCTTTGTTGCAGTGGATTTTAATTGTAAAGCCTTTTTATGACATGGCAAACGGTTGTACGGAGCAATGAAATACCGATCTAATTGTGTTGGCTTGAGTGTGTACAATTTTATGAGACTGAAACATATTGTGGAAGTAAATCAAATGAAGTGCTGACTAACCCTCGATTGAATATTCTACCCTGCTCCTTGTCCTCTTTCTACCTGACGCAAAATGTAAATTGTTTCCCTTTCAGACCTCTCAATCAAAATAAAATGCTTTTATTTTTTGAATAGCTCACAAAGCCAAAGGACTATCTCGCCATAAATTGTAGAAGTGGCCGTTTTGAGCAGCATCGGCACGAGTCAGATTCATAACAATGGGATGTGAAGGAGTGTTCAACGCCTGTCCTATTTTCCTCAGCTACTCCTGGAACGCTTCTAAGGCTGGAGATGGGAAGACGATGAAAAGGCAGCATTACAATGTCCTGTAGCCCCTATGTAGCTGCAGCGCTGAATACATAATGTGGAAAAATGAATGCAACACAGGCATTGAAGTATTCAAGTTTGGTTAGCGAACAGCAGTGTGGCTGCTGAAGAGTTCATTAAGAATGTGCTCTCCCAAAAGCGTTTTTCCTTTCTGCATACCAAACTTGGTCATTGGAGTATTGCATGAATTCCCCTCCGCTGCTGTTTTTATGTTTGCTTGTCTCTTGCCTGGTGTTGTCACACGTGGAATTTGTCATTTCTCCTTCATTTTTTATTGGATTCTGTCATAATGTGCATACCAAAACATGATATTTTCCCATGTGGAAAGCAGAAATACATTACGTGAACATTTTTAAAAAAGACTTTAACTTCATTAGAAAGAAAAGGCACATACTGTACATGTGATGCCCTCAAGATGTCTAAGAATTTAAGTATCAAAGCGCACAGTATTTCAAAGGTTAAAAAAAAGGTCTCCATGTCAAGTCATGTGACTGTTTGAATTACTTTTAGTGTTTACCTTTATGTTGTTATATATCAGTTGTGTAGTCTGGGGCCTGGGCTGATGGAGTAGCTGTCTCGACCAGGGACTAGTCTGTCATGTTAGGACATGAGTGATACTCCCTCTTCACCATGTAAACCTCTCTCAGGTAAGCCCTCTGCTAGGCTAGCAGATTTCTATCTGAGAAAATGCAAATGAAAATGGTTTAACCTTGTCTACTCTGCGGGAAGTGTCTTATGAACTGGTATGAGACAAACCACACAGTGGCGGTCGGTGCCGTTTCAAGATGAGGGTAGATGATTTTTTTATGAACATGGCCTTGTTTCTATTACAGCATATTGGATGACTGTCATTCATATGCCATTCACCCAGCTCAATGGAACATCGATAGGTTTAGTCTACTACATGATACTAAAATATTCCCTGTACCCATCATGAGGTTGCTGCAATACAACCTATGAATGAAGTTTACAACATAAGTCGAAAGAATTTTGAGTAATCAAGGTGACAGACAGTGACACAATCAATCCTACGTTGCACAGTCTTGCCTGCATCTAGCTGATCTACTGCGTAATCATTAGTCCAACAGTTGCAAACAAGAGTTTCTATTAGACAAATTCAGGTATGTTTATCGCCTTTTCTTTCAGTTTGTTTCCGATTCAACCGAATCGGTGCAATGAATACACCCCTGTTCACATGCAAACACAGTTCACTTTCATAGCAACCCCTTCCACCAAATTGTTGTATATATAATTCCTTCTCGCATCTATCTACGTGCTCTCCTCCTCTCACCTTTTCGCTTCCCTTGTGGACTTTTCGCTTCCCTTGTGGACCCTTGTGGACAGTGCACAACACACAGCTGTCTGTGACCAGGCGGAAACATTTTTCCAAGCCAAACCCTCATATCATGACCGCTAACCGCTACACACAGCATACATCGTTATAACATCATAGACAACATAGCTACTAGAACTAACGTGTTAGTAAACCCGCTATAATCATGCAGTACAGTCAGTAACAAGCAGTTTAGCAGTTACAACGGTGGGCCCCGGTGGCAATACATTTATAAAACCAAAAGCTTACCTTGAATTGGAAGAGTTCCAGTGTTGGTAGTAAGTAAGTGAAAGTGAAAAAGATATACTACGAAATAAATATAAAAAAATATAGCTCTCTCCTGCTCCTCCTTAATTTCGGAAGAAATGTACTTATTCAAAACTGTTCAACTGTTCAATTGTCTTTCTCTCTCTTTAAGTCAACTACTCACCACATTTTATGCACTGCAGTGCTAGCTAGCGGTAGCTTATGCTTTCAGTACCAGATTCATTCTCTGATCCTTTGATTGGGTGGAAAACATGTCGGTTCATGCTGCAAGAGCTCTGAACGTCCTCCCGAAGATGTCATAATTACTGTGTTAGTCTATTGCAGGGGGTGAGAGCCATGAACCTCCTAGGTTTTGTATTGAAGTCAATGTCCCCAGTGGAGGACAGATGCTAGCTCAGGCTACACCATGGTGCTACCCTATTTAGTATAGTTTTATCTAAAAATGATAACTTTTTAATGTTTCACTATTTTTATTTTTAGGAAATTCACTGGTTCTCCCCTTCCTCCTCTGAGGAGCCTCCACTGAAACCACAGATCAACAGGGCATTTAAAATACATGCATCTGTGAAGTTATTAGAAATTCATATGTATTCATGGTGGAATTGTCTGCTTTACAGATTCACCATAGTTCAAATTGAAAGCATTTGGATATGGAATTAATGGAATGACTTTAATAGAAAATAAACTGGCGTCACTAAGCCACAACATGAATCAGGTCTGAAATTAGTGGTGGAGAAATTGGCTCCAATTACCATTGTGTTTATTGACCCCCCCCCCCCCCCTCCCCCTCCCGGTTGGTCAGAATCCTATTCGCTAGCACGAGTTAATTTGTTTTTCTCTGATTGTTATTGATGGCCAGAGCTGCAGAGCTGCTGTGGAATGGAAATGTTTTTCCTAGCCAGAGTTAATAGGTCTAAGTGGGAATTGACTTTCGCTACACAACACTAACCAGACACAAAGCTTTGCTCATCCGTTACAACTATGTGTCAGGAAGATGAGAGGGGGTTGCTGAGTCCAACATGGAAAGGGATTTTTTTTTTTTTTATCCAGGTGAATATTTATTTGTAAAGGGTTGTGTGCTGTACACAAATAAAAGATAGCACTGAAAACAAAGTGATGTTGGGGAATTAAGTCTGTTGACTGGCTGGAGGCCAGAACTAGAGACAAAACAGGTAAAACAAATAATCCAGTAGGTTTATGTCAATAATTATGAAATACATTTGTCTAATAAAAATACACATTTTGTCTAATAACCTCAAACTATCTGCGAAGATGACGTTCGTCTGTCAAGGCAAGGTGCCTACCCAGAAAACCACAATTGGTTCTGTGAAAGTTCCTAGAACATTTATTAGGTTGCGGAAAATGTACTCGTAATACAAAACCTATCCAGCCAGTCGTGCTGATGATTATACAACGTTTGTATAAAACATTTGCCTGATGTTGCAAGAACACATTTTCTCTGTTGTTTAAAAGGTTCCCAGAATGTTTTGTTAGGTTGTGGAAACAGTCTGGTGGGAACATTGTGGGGACATCACAAAATATATGTTCTCAAAACACAAAAAACTGTCCAGTTGTGCAGATTAATATACAAAACTTAAACCCTTATGTTACAAGAATGTTCCCGAACCACATTTTGTATCTTCTTCCTAACACATTTCTTTAGGTTGTGGGAACAATGTGGGGATATGACATAAGACAGGTTCCCAAAACACTAAAACTGTCCAGTTGAGCTGACTTTCAGATAATGTTTGTCTTTGATGCAAGAATGTTGACAGAACAGCTTTTCTGAGTTCTTTAAAGGCTCCCATAACATTTAATTAGGATGTGGAAACAGTGTGGGCACATTACAAAATATGCTCCGTTGTGATGACATTCATACAATGTTTAAGCTAGGGTGCACAGGACATTCCCTTAACGTAGTAAGAATGGTGTCACGTTCCTGACCTGTTTTCTGTTGTTTTGTATGTGTGTGATGGTCAGGGCGTGAGTTTTGGGTGGGCAGTCTATGTTTTCCGTTTCTATGTTGGTTTTGGGTTGCCTGGTATGGCTCTTGATTAGAGGCAGGTGTTTTGCGTTTTCCTCTAATTGAGAGTCATATTAAGGTAGGTTGGTCTCACTGTTTGTTTGTGGGTGATTGTCGCTGTGTCTGTGTTTGTTGCACCACACGGTACTGTCTCGTCTCGTTCTTTCGGTCGTTCCTGTTCATGTGTTCCTCGTTTCATGTAAGTTCGTAGTATAGGTCTGTCTTCATCGTTTATTATTTTGTAGGTATTCTAGTTTTGTTTGTTAGAGTGTTTTCGTGTTTTTCCCGTCTTGTTTAATAAAGTCAGTATGTATTCACAACCCGCTGCGCCTTGGTCTACTCACTCACCGAAAGAGAGCCGTTACAGAATCACCCACCAAACCCAGATCAAGCAGCGGGTTAACGGACAGCAACGACAGCAGCAGTGGGAAAAGGAGGATTGGACATGGGAAGAGATCCTGGACGGTAAAGGACCCTGGGCACAGCCAGTGGAGTGTCGCCGCCCCAAAGCGGAGCTGGAGGCAGCGAAAGCGGAGAGGCGACGTTATGAGGAGGCAGCACGGAAGCAAGGCTGGAAGCCCGCAAGTACTACCCTAAAATTTCTTGGGGGGGGGGCTAAGAGGTAGTGGGCCGAGGGCAGGTAGGAGACCTGCGCCCACTTCCCAGGCTAACCGTGGAGAGCGGGAGTACGGGCAGACGCCGTGTTACGCAGTAGAGCGCACGGTGTCTCCTGTACGGGTGCATAGCCCAGTGCGGGTTATTCCACCTCCCCGCACTGGTAGGGCTAGATTGGGCATTGAGCCAAATGTCATGAAGCCGGCCCTACATATCTGGCCACCAGTACGTCTCCTTGGGCCGGCTTACATGGCACCAGCCTTACGCATGGTGTCCCCGGTTCGCCAACACAGCCCAGTGCGGGTTATTCCACCTCCCCGCACTGGACGGGCTACGGGGAGCATGCAACCAGGTAAGGTTGGGCAGGCTCAGTGCTCAAGGGAGCCAGTACGCCTACACGGTCCGGTATTTCCGGCGCTACCTCCTCGCCCCAGCCCAGTACCACCAGTGCCTACACCACGCAACCGGCTTCCAGTGCGTTTTAAGAGCCCTGTTCCTCCTCCACGCACTCTCCCTATGGTGCGTGTCTCCAGCCCAGTGCCTCCAGTTCCGGCACCACGCACTAAGCCATCTGTGCGTCTCCAGAGCCCTGTACGCACTGTTCCTTCTCCCCGCACTCGCCCTGAGGTGCGTGCCCTCAGCCCGGTACCTCCAGTTCCGGTACCACGCACCAGGCCTATAGTGCGCTTAGAGAGGTCAGTGTGCCCTGTCCCTGCTCCCCGCACTAGCCTTGAGGTGCGTGCCGTCATCCCGGTACCTCCAGTTCCGGCACCACGCACCAGGCCTACGGTGCGCCTCAGCAGGGCAGAGTCGGCCGTCTGCCCAACGCCTTCTGCACTGCCTGTCTGCCCAGCTCCGTCTGAGCCATCCGTCTGCCCAACGCCGTCTGAGCCATCCGTCTGCCCAACGCCGTCTGAGCCATCCGTCTGCCCAGCGCCGTCTGAGCCATCCGTCTGCCAAGCGCCATCTGAGCCATCCGTCTGCCACGAGCCATTAGAGCCGCCCGTCTGTCCCGAGCCGTTAGAGCCGTCCGTCAGTCAGGAGCTGCCAGAGCCGCCAGCCAGTCAGGAGCTGCCAGAGACGCCAGCCAGTCAGGAGCTGCCAGAGACGCCAGCCAGTCAGGAGCTGCCAGAGACGCCAGCCAGTCAGGAGCTGCCAGAGACGCCAGCCAGTCAGGAGCTGCCAGAGACGCCAGCCAGTCAGGAGCTGTCAGAGCTGCCCTACAGTCATGAGCTGCCTTACAGTCATGAGCTGCCTTACAGTCATGAGCTGCCCTACAGTCATGAGCTGCCCTACAGTCATGAGCTGCCTTACAGTCATGAGCTGCCTTACAGTCATGAGCTGCCCTACAGTCATGAGCTGCCCTACAGTCATGAGCTGCCCTACAGTCATGAGCTGCCCTACAGTCATGAGCTGCCCTACAGTCAGGAGCTGCCCTACAGTCAGGAGCTGCCCTACAGTCAGGAGCTGCCCTACAGTCAGGAGCTGCCCTACAGTCATGAGCTGCCCTACAGTCATGAGCTGCCCTACAGTCATGAGCTGCCCTACAGTCATGAGCTGCCTTACAGTCATGAGCTGCCTTACAGTCATGAGCTGCCCTACAGTCATGAGCTGCCCTACAGTCATGAGCTGCCCTACAGTCATGAGCTGCCCTACAGTCATGAGCTGCCCTACAGTCATGAGCTGCCCTACAGTCAGGAGCTGCCACTCAGTCAGGAGCTGCCACTCAGTCAGGAGCTGCCACCCAGTCCGGAGCTGCCGGAGCCCCTCAGCCCGGACCTGCCGGAGCCCCTCAGCCAGGACCTGCCGGAGTCCCTCAGCCCGGACCTGCCGGAGTCCCTCAGCCCGGACCTGCCGGAGTCCCTCAGCCCGGACCTGCCGGAGTCCCTCAGCCCGGACCTGCCGGAGTCCCTCAGCCAGGACCTGCCGGAGTCCCTCAGCCAGGACCTGCCGGAGTCCCTCAGCCAGGACCTGCCGGAGTCCCTCAGCCAGGACCTGCCGGAGTCCCTCAGCCAGGACCTGCCGGAGTCCCTCAGCCAGGACCTGCCGCCCCTTATCCCGGTGCTGCCCCTTATCCCGGTGCTGCCCCTTATCCCGGTGCTGCCCCTTATCCCGGTGCTGCCCCTTATCCCGGTGCTGCCCCTTATCCCGGTGCTGGCCCTTATCCCGGTGCTGCCCCTTCATTTAGGTGGTTTTAGTTGGAGGGTGGTCATTGGGAGGGGGATACAGAAGCGGGGAGTGACTATGGTGGTGTGGGGACAGCGTCCGGAGCCTGAGCCACCACCGTGGTCAGATGCCCACCCAGACCCTCCCCTGGACTTTGTGCTGGTGCGCCCGGCGTTCGCACCTTGAGGGGGGGGTTCTGTCACGTTCCTGACCTGTTTTCTGTTGTTTTGTATGTGTGTGATGGTCAGGGCGTGAGTTTTGGGTGGGCAGTCTATGTTTTCCGTTTCTATGTTGGTTTTGGGTTGCCTGGTATGGCTCTTGATTAGAGGCAGGTGTTTTGCGTTTTCCTCTAATTGAGAGTCATATTAAGGTAGGTTGGTCTCACTGTTTGTTTGTGGGTGATTGTCGCTGTGTCTGTGTTTGTTGCACCACACGGTACTGTCTCGTCTCGTTCTTTCGGTCGTTCCTGTTCATGTGTTCCTCGTTTCATGTAAGTTCGTAGTATAGGTCTGTCTTCATCGTTTATTATTTTGTAGGTATTCTAGTTTTGTTTGTTAGAGTGTTTTCGTGTTTTTCCCGTCTTGTTTAATAAAGTCAGTATGTATTCACAACCCGCTGCGCCTTGGTCTACTCACTCACCGAAAGAGAGCCGTTACAAATGGTGACAGAACACCGTGTCTAAGTTATTTAACGGAATCCAGAACATTTAATTAAGTTATGGGAGTTGTCTGGGAAGTTGCAAAAATATTCTTATGATATTCACGAAGGTTGCACAGAACATTCCCACATTGTTGCACAATGTTCCGTAATTTCCAAATAAGTATTTTAGGCTTCACATAATATTCCATACAGTATACATTTTACATTGTATTTTATGTCCTCAGAAAATGTCAAGTTCATTTAGAAAATGTTATACTAAAGTTTTACCTCAACATTCTCAGTATACACATTTCCAGCTCCTTAAAGCATAAGAAAGCAGATTGGAATACATCTTCATTCTTTTTCTCTCCAGATTTAATAGCATTTTTTCCCCATATGACATTTGAACAACATTTAATCATACAAACACAACCATATTTTTTACATTCTTTTAATGTTCTTGGGGTGTTATCATGCTAATGTTAGCTAAAACCCTAACTAGAACAATGGGAATCTTAGCTAATATTCTGCGAATGTTCACGGTTAGCTCTGTAGTTTTTGTTATTGAGAATGCTGTGTGTCCTCATTGACCATCACTGGTCTTCCTGTTAATGAATGTTTAATTATGCGCAGCAGAACCAGATTTAGAATCCCAAAGCAAGAGCTGTGAGATGCTTCTCCTGGTCATTAGCGTGGCATGATCGCTTAGCGCCCCTGCATTCACTCACGCTTCGACAAAAAAAACAGTGTAGTGCACGAGGGCCCCCGCTGACCCAGGGGACTGGGTGATTCCGCTCTCCGAAGCCGACGTGAGTAAGGTTTTTAATCAGATCAACACTCGTAAATCCGCAGTATGAAAATTGGTATTCCAGAGAGCGGTATTCCAGAGAGCGTTATTAGAGCATGCGCAGAACAGCTGGCAGGCATATCCACAGTTATTTGCAACCTCTCTTTGTCCCAGTCTGCAATCCCCAAGTCTCAAGCTGACCACCATCATATCTGTCCTCAAGAACTCTAAGGCTACATGCCACAATGACTACCACCCTGTAGATCTCACATCTGTAATCATGAAGGCTAGTTATGGCACACATCTACTCAATCATCCCAGACACCCTAGACCCACTCCAATTTGCATACCGCCCCAACAGATCCATAGACGATACAATCTCAATTGCACTCCACACTGCCCTCACCCACCTAGATAAGAGGAATACCTATGTGAGAATGCTATTCATTGACTGCAACTCAGCGTTCAATACCATGGTCCCCTCCAAGCTCGCCACAAAGCTTGGGACCATAGAACTGAACCCCTCCCTCTGCAACTGGATCCTGGACTTCCTGATGGTCTGACCCTAGGTGGTGAGGGTAGGCAATATTACCTCTGCCACGCTGACCCTCAACACGGGGGATAAGTTTCTTCCTGTACTCATTTTTCACCCATGACTGCGTGGCCACGCACAACTCCAACTCCATCATCAACACACAAAGACACAGCGGTTGGAACCAAATATCTCAAATTTGGCCTCATCAGACCAAAGGACAGATTTCCACCGGTCTAATGTCCATTAGACCGGTGGACAGGGTCCCTTTTTCAGGACCCTGTCTTTCAAAGATAATTTGTTAAAATCCAAATAACTTCACAGATCTTCATTGTAAAGGGTTTAAACACTGTTTCCCATGCTTGTTTAATGAACCAGAAACAATTAATGAACATGCACCTGTGGAACGGTCGTTAAGACACTAACAGCTAACAGACGGTAGGCAATGAAGTTCACAGTTGTGAAAACTTAGGACACGAAAGAGGCCTTTCTACTGACTGAAAAACATCAAAAGAAAGATGCCCAGGGTCCCTGCTCATCTGCGTGAACATGCCTTAAGCATACTGCAAGGAGGCATGAGGACTGCAGCTGTGGCCAGGGCAATAAATTGCAATGTCCACACTGTAAGACGCCTAAGACAGTGCTACAGGGAGACAGGACGGACAGCTGATCGTCCTCGCAGTGGCAGACCACGTGTAACAACACCTGAACAGGATCAGTACATCCGAACATCACACCTGCGGAACAGGTACAGGACGGCAACAACAACTGCCCGAGTTACACCAGGAACGCACAATCCCTCCATCAGTGCTCAGACTGTCCGCAATAGGCTGAGAGAGGCTGGACTGAGGTCTTGTAGGCCTGTTGTAAGGCAGGTCCTCACCAGACATCACTGGCAACAACGTCGCCTATGAGCACAAACCCACCGTCGCTGGACCAGACAGGACTGGCAAAAAGTGCTCTTTACTGATGAGTCGCGGTTTTGTCTCACCAGGGGTGATGGTCGGATTCGTATTAATCGTCAAAGGAATGAGCGTTACACCGAGGCCTGTAATCTGGTGCAGTCCGTGAGGAGGAGATGGACTGCAGTACTTAAAACCTCTAACGCCTCACAAACCCGGATCCGGGATCCCCCCCATCAAAAAAGCTGACTAGCATAGCCTAGCCTAAAGCCACAGGGATATCATATAATAAAATGTTCATGAAATCACAAGTCCAAGACACCAAATGAAAGATACACATCTTGTGAATCCAGCCATCATTTCTGATTTTTAAAATGTTTTACAGGGAAGACACAATATGTAAATCTATTAGCTAACCACGTTAGCAAAAGACACCACTTTTCTTACTCCACCATTTTTTTACTCCATCAGTAGCTATCACAAATTCGACCAAATAAAGATATAAATAGCCACTAACCAAGAAACAACTTCATCAGATGACAGTCTGATAACATATTTATTGTATAGCATATGTTTTGTTAGAAAAATGTGCATATTTCAGGTATAAATCATAGTTTACCATTGCAGCCACCATCACAACTCTCACCAAAGCGACTAGAATAACTACAGAGACCATCGTGTATTACCTAATTACTCATCATAAAACATTTCTTAAAAATACACAGCGTACAGCAGATGAAAGACACAGATCTTGTGAATCCAGCCAATATTTCAGATTTTACAGCGAAAACACAATATAGCGTTATATTAGCTTACCACAATAGCAAACATCACAACAGCATTGATTCAAGGCAAAAATAGCGATAACGTATAAACCACCAAAATATATTAATTTTTTCACTAACCTTCTCAGAATTCTTCTGTTGACAGTCCTATAACATCATATTACACAATGCATATAGAGTTTGTTCGAAAATGTGCATATTTAGCGCCACAAATCGTGGTTATACAATGAGAAAAGTAGCAAAGCTGCCCAGAAAATGTCAGGAGAAATCTTTGAAGAGGCACCTATTCTAATCAGTAACTATTCCAAAACTTGACTAAAAAATACAGGTTGGACAGCAATTGAAAGACAAATTAGTTCTTAATGCAATCGCTGGGTTACATTTTTAAAATTAACGTTACTTCAAAATACAGCGTGCGATAAAGCGAGGCTGCACTGCAATTAATGGCGGCTTATGCATTTGACATTTTTCAACAGAACAACGAATTATCAGCATAAATAGTTCTTACTTTTTGATGAACTCTCATCAGAATCTTGGGAAAGGTGTCCTTTGTCCAAAAGAATCGTTGCTAGGTTGTAGAATGTAGTCTTCAACGTTGCAATTAGCAGTAAACATTAGCCATGTGAGCCAGAGATACCCAACTCCCTAGAACGCCACACAAATAAATACCCGAAAATCGCAATATACTGACATAAACTGATATAATTCGGTTTAAAATAACAAGATTATGATGTCTTTAAAGCCTATATCGAATAAAAACACAGCCGGAAATGTCTAAGATCTATAACCGATGGTTCTAGTACAATATGCCAAGTGCGTCAGAGCGAAGAGGGAAAAGACCAGACACGTCTTTGCCAAGTGATTTATAACCTTTGAGATCTACGTAGAGACTCCATTTCAAGTCTCCCTATTCGCTAACATCCAGGGGAAGGCGTATGCAGTGCATCTCAACCAATAGAAGACAGGCAGATTTATACACAGGTCTCAGAGCAGCTTGGAAAATTTGGCATTCTCACATACACATAGGAAAATTGCTCTAAGTCCAGTTCTGTTTCACTCACAGATATAATTCAAACGGTTTTAGAAACTAGAGAGTGTTTTCTATCCAATAGTAATAATAATATGCATATTGTACGAGCAAGAATTGAGTACGAGGCAGTTTAATTTGGGAACGTCATTATTACAAAGTGCTAACAGCTCCCCCTATTGACAAGAAGTTAATGCAGCTGGTGGCCACACCAGATACTGACTGTTACTTTTGATTTTGTCAGGGACACGTTATTCCATTTCTGTTAATCACATGTCTTTGGAACTTTTTCAGTTTACGTCTCAGTTGTTGAATCTTGTTATGTTCATACAAGTATTTACACATGTTAAGTTTGCTGAAAATAAATGCAGTTGACAGTGAGAGGATGTTTATTTTTTTGCTTAGTTTACATGATTCCACATGTGCTATTACATAGTTTTGATGTCTTCACTATTATTCTAGAATTTAGAAAATAGCAACCATAAAGAAAAACCCTTGAAGAAGTAGGTGCTTTTGCACCTGCAGAAATAGCAACTTTTGACTGGTACTGTAGGTTCATTACTTCACGCTCTGGCTGGGTAATTCATTAAACCCTCCCCAGAGCACCCAACTCTTGCCATGCAGGGTTTTTTGGCAGAGCTGCTCTAGCTGAAAAGGAATCCGCCCCTCCTGACACTCCTTTGAAACTCGGCTGGTGAAGGGGCAAGGGGAATAATTTGTTTTTCTAAGGGTTCATTGGAGATCGGGGAGTCAAACAGTGAACTGCTAATTGCAACGCTAGCTGCCTTCATACATCACTGCGGATAATGTCACTAATTCAACAGTATGTTGACTATTTGTTTGGCTTGAATGATCCCCAGATGTAATGGCGAACTGGAGAGGTTGGGTGGAATGAGAGCAGAGGGGGTGGGTCGAATGAGCAGAGGATTCTCATTAAATGGCTCGATTCAGGGAATGGCATGTGTCTCTGACTGAACCAGTCCAGTAATTAAATACATTACCGATGGAGACTTGACTGTCACGCTCGTTGAAAGATGGATTGGACCAAGGTGCAGCGTGGTAGGCGTACATTTTACATTTATTTTAAATGACACCAAAAAACAGCAAAAGACAAAACGAACGTAAAGCTACATGCAGTGCAGAAAGCAACTACACGCAAACAAGATCCCACAATCTAAGGTGGGAAAAAGGGCTGCCTAAGTATGATCCCCAATCAGAGACAACGATAAACAGCTGCCTCTGATTGGGAACCATACTAGGCCAACAAAGAAATAGAAACATAGATTTGCCCACCCAAGTCACACCTTGACCTAACCAAATAGAGAATAAAAAAAGGCTCTCTAAGGTGAGGGCGTGACATTGACATATGTCCCAAATGGCACCCTTTTCCCTACATAATGCACTGCATTTGACCAGAGCCCAATGGGTCCTGGTCAAAACTACTGCACTACAGTATATAGGAAATAGAGTGTCATTTGTGACACACTTTGGATATCTAAACATACAATATGCTTGTTTACCCTGTCTTGGAATATTTCTGTTTCAAAGGAGAGAGACTTTTGGATTTCTTCAAAGAATCATACTTTAATATCGATTAATTAATGCAATAATGGAGCTGGTCAACGACCCCCCGTAAGTGATCACCGAGAGCCCAACGAGCAGAACTGAGCCACAGCATTTTATAGCAAAGTATATCCTCCTGAATGTTCATGACAAACAACAGATGTGTCGAATTATACAAAGGTACATTGTGCTATCAAGCAACAGACAGCAAGGTTTACATTGCGCCAGGTTTCTGTCTCTAAGTCATTTACTGCTTGTTTATACAGAAATACTAATGCAACACGGGACACTAGGTCCTTCCCTCAAATGATAAAGTCCAGTATTCATCTGCGATATCAGAGATAGAAACTGGAGGGAGGGTTTGCCTGGCACAAGCCGACAGACCAACATTTCACACAGACACTAATCATGGAATGGGATGTAGTCTTTAGGTTTTAACACCAAGGCATCGTAATTTAACTGTCAGCGTTAAGCCTCAGAGTCTCCTCAGAAGAACAGACAGAGTGTGAATGTACTAATACAAGAATACATTCTAATATAAAGTAATGTGAATAATATAATGTTGTAAATTCCACCGCAACCCCTTGACTGATTGTCAGGATATACAGCAGTAATGCACCGGTGATAATTGCACAACTAACCGACAGCAAATATGAGATGCCGCATTGTTAGTCATCGGGAGCACAATATTATGCACTCTACATTCGGAATATTTTCACTTAATTTTCTTCTATTTTCAATGCATACATCCGTTGTCCATCCATGCAATGTGAGACAGCGTAGTAGTCCTTGGGGAAACGTATTTCTTGTCCCACAGAAATGAACTATGATGCATACACATCTCAAGTCGGTGCCTGAGCATTTAGGTCACAGACGCATCTTCGGTTGTCAGATTTGGTGGCCTGCAGCAGCACACTCCTCTATTGTGGGATACAACACCCACTCCGGAGGGACCACAAAACATGGAAAATGCTTGTTGTGCTACAGTACACACGCACACGCACACGCACACACACACACACACACACACACACACACACACACACACACACACACACACACTTTCATGACAAACAGATTCAAACAGCTCTTAGTGACACATTTGCCTTGTGACATCAACATATTTTCTAATGAACAATGACGGCCTCCTGCCTATACAGTAGATTGTTTTTCTTTGCTTCACCACCATCCCCCCTCATTATAATTGTTGTTCTCATATCAAAACAAATTCATACCTCAAACTATCCACTGTGTTTTGATCACATCGCCCCCCTGCGACTGCTGTCTAAAGGCAAAATGATTAAAATACCAAATACCCTAAACAACCAGCAATCTATATTTTTTACTTAATGATATGGTTGCCGAGGCTTGGGAGAGATAGACTTAAAAAATCCATCTTTAGTTTTCATCTCGTTGCTCGCCTTGAGATGGGTGACTCAGAGATAGGTAGACCTAACTCTCTTCCCTCCCTCCTCCCTCCTTCCCTCTCCTAGAACTTCAAAAGGCCTTGGAGAAAAGTCTGTGTGTAAAAGTACAAGCAGGGGTCTGTCTCTCTGCTTAGGGCAGCCTTTGAGCCTCACTTCATACCCCTGCCGAGAGCCTATAGGGAATTTCTTATATTTTTCAGTGAGCTGGAATTAAGAGTCATCTCTGAGGATCCATGTTGGGTCTCTCAGGGAAAGGGAGAGGGAGAATGGATACACAACATAGCATGGAGCCTCGCTAGGGCCTCGCTCCTGGCCACCCCACCGAGATGAACTGATAAGGCTACTGTTAGAGTACACTGAAATAAAGAAAAACAAGAGAAAGAGAGACTTCAAAAGTTCATTCTTTTATCTCTCTGATGTCGGGGGAAATAATTAAATAAAGACAAAAACACTTTGTAAAGGTCTCTATTCCCCCAGCTCTGTCAGTAATCTAGCATGCCTTCTACTCATGGCGTTTCTGATGGAATATAGCAAGCAGCGGCCATCTTTAATGAATTCTAGCCTGATTCATATCTCTACAATGGAAGGCAGATAAACAGGCTAGGTGGATCCCGAACAATGCTATTGCTCGGTATTTCGTCCTTGTGTCTATCCACTCTTTGAGAAACAGGGTGTCACACACTGAAATGGTAATGCAAGAATATTTTTTATCAGATCTATGCCTTGTCCAGGATACTCTGCATGGCATCATTTATGGTGCCCATTGACTTGCCTATAGCCCCTAGAGTCCCCATAACGAATACAAACTGCAGCGCACAGTTGAATAAAACAGTAGCAATTTAGACACAAATCCAATAAGTGGGAACAAATTGAGCTTTTGTACGAGGCCAGGCGAGTGTATCTAATCCCCTTAATGAGACAAAAATATCCACATACTTTTCATTTCTGCAAACTGTCTGGAGAAATGTAGGCCACCCAAATGGCTCTGTGTCCTAATCAGATTGCAAATGTTTTTGAATGTGTGTCTGTTGTCGAAAGCTGCTTTGTGTGTGGGAACTGGGGGCGAGATGATACTGGTAGTCTTGATTTCGGACACAGGATGTATTCCAAATGGCACCCCTATTCCCTATGTAGTTAAATGCACAACAACTGGAATTAAATAAGAAAGACAAGGATTGTCTGCAGTTATTACCTTTGTCTAATTCTGTCTTGAGCAAAATAGTATGCATTCATTTGGCTCTCTTTTTGGGCGAATTTAGCTAATTAAAGGAGCGATCTGGGATCACCCACATATCATTAATTTAAAAGGCAAATTGATGTACCAATGCCAGATTGCCCCTTTAAGGAAATAATAACTAACTTAATGTGGTTGTCTTCTTTGATTGTTTGATCACCGCCACAATGAGCATATCGTTATTTTTCAATTTCTGTAATTTTGTGGGAAATAGAAATTCATTTGAAGGGCAATGATAACAATCTAACCAAATCAAACAGTGTAGAACAGCTGTGCCTACCCACGTCAGCAACAGAAAATGTAGAAATGTGAATTATAGAAGATATGATTCTCTCAGTGACTGTCTGCAAGGCAAGGTTGGCGAATAATTTGTTTTTGTGTGTGGTCTGTTCACATTACTTCGAAACACATTGAGACTAACGGCATGATTGCAAAGCCCACCAGGAGCCATGATAATGGGCCTCTTGTCTCGTGAAATTGCATCAATAAATATGGTTAATAGGAAAACGAGGCAAGGCCAAGTTAAAGAACCTCCATAACTAAAGGATGTATAACAACAGAGGTGTTCAAGACGTCTAATCACTAAGGAGTTTAAAATAATACAGCAGATTCATGGGCGTTGTCTGTCACCGTGTTTCTCGCTAAATGGCCCTGTGCACACTCAGCTTGTACAACACTTTGACACAGCTATTTTGATACAACTGAGAGTTTCTGAACAAAAATGTTTACACAATATTTTGAGACACCGTTGTAACACAGAAATGTCCGTTGTAACCCAACCGTTGTGTCAAATGTGTTGTACCTCAGTTGTTCAACTTGAGTGTGTACAGGGCCCTAGTTATTGTGTAACAGAGAGGGAAGAAATTGATAAATTGGAACAATAACCTGGCAAACACCGGTGATGTCTCTCCCGGCGCCCGTTTCAACCACCCAACTATTCTCTACCCTCTTGTCTCTATGGCAACCGTCCGCTTTTAAAGGCCCCCCAAACCCTCCACTGAATTTGTAAATGGCACTTACATGGCCGCCTGTACAAATGTGTCTAACCGAGTAGCAGCAGAATTTGTGAAGTTGGACCAAATCTCCAAAGAAATCAAATTTGATCAAAAAATTATCATTGTCTGATGCACTGAACCGGCCTCCATTAATTATTCATGTTAACCTCTAAGTAATACACGTTGAGTCACAAACACAGGAGATTTAAACCTCTGCATCTCTAAAGGCTATTTTTCCCTATGTCTTGTACTACTTTGATGATCGATCCTTGACAAATCAAAATTTCTCACTCTTATCCATAATAATCTCATCATTTAGACTAGCCTACCCTCACAGCCTACCCGCCCGCATCTGCGAGCTGTTGGCTAGAGCGCTCGTGCCAAGACCAGAGTAGGCACATTTGCAAAAAAAAATCGTGAGAAAACTATCGGTAGGGCTGAAAAATGTGATGGAAACACATTGAACTTTAGATTTGTATTTGGGAACATGAAAACTTAAGCGAAAAATTACATTTTGTGTGCTCTGTGTCATCATACACAGATTTTTCTCTGACAGAAGTCCGTTTGGTGTAAACACACCACTGTTGGGAAAATGCTCATATTTTATTTACAGTGGCAAGAAAAAGTATGTGAATCCTTTGGAATTACCTGGTTTCCTGCATAAATTTGTTATACAATTTGATCTGATATTCATCTAAGTCACAACAATAGACAAACACAGTCTCCTTAAACTAATAACACACAAACAATTATACATTTTCATGTCTTTATTGAACACACCATGTAAACAATCACAGTACAGGGTGGGAAAAGTATATGAACCCTTGGATTTAATAACTGGTTGACCCTCCTTTGGCAGTAATAACCTCAACCAAACATTTTCTGTAGTTGCTGATCAGACCTGCACTACGGTCAGGAGGAATTTTGGACCATACCTAATTACAAAACTGTTTCAGTTCAGCAATATCCTTGGGATGTCTGGTGTGAACCACTCTCTTGAGGTCATGCCACAGCATCTCAATCGAGTTGAGGTCAGGACTCTGACTGGGCCACTCCAGAAGGTGTATTTTCTTCTGTTGAAGTCATTCTGTTGTTGATTTACTTCTGTGTTTTGTGTCATTGTCCTGTTGCATCACCCAACTTCTGTTGAGCTTCAACTGGAGGACAGATGTACTTACATTCTCCTGCAAAATGTCTTGATAAACGTGGGAATTCATTTTTCCGTCGATGATAGCAAGCTATCCAGACAGCAAAGTAGAACAGCAAAGCAGCCCCAAACCATGATACTCCCTCCACCATACTTTACAGTTGAGATGAGGTTTTGATGTTGGTGTGCTCTGACTTTTTTTCTCCACACATAGTGTTGTGTGTTCCTTCCAAACAACTCAACATTAGTTTAATCTGTCCACAGAATCTCCAATCTCGTCTCATTGATTGCTCCAAGTTAGCTGACTCCTGACTCCAATTAGCTTT
This sequence comes from Salvelinus namaycush, assembly GCF_016432855.1. Classification (NCBI taxonomy): domain Eukaryota; kingdom Metazoa; phylum Chordata; class Actinopteri; order Salmoniformes; family Salmonidae; genus Salvelinus; species Salvelinus namaycush. Next base: position 535,615 of record NC_052323.1, read on the forward strand.
TGGATAAGTTCACATACTTTTTCCAACCTACACTGTGAATGTTTAAATTATGTATTAAATATAGACAAGAAAAATACAATAACATTAAATAAATAAGATCCTTTTGACAACATGCACTGAACTGTTATAGCTTTGTCTCAATGACTTGGCTGAAGTTGCTCAACATGTAACTGTGCATGTGGGCCCCCTTTTTTCAAGTTAGCATTGATTGTACATAGCATTGATAAGACTAATACGCATGTAGAATAAAATTATATAACATGGCCAGTCAGCATTGATAGTACGTATTGAACCTATAAGACTATAAGATAACATCCATGGAGTGTAAAATTATTCCACATGGTTAAAATGAACTTCCGTACAATGTGAAGAACATAGAAAAAGATAATGACCATTTTTCATAGATTTTATGCTCCCTCTGAGATGCATGTTCAGATAGCTAATGAAATAGTCATCACAATGATAGCTTTATGGCATCTAATTCCAGTTTGATCTGCTCCATTATAAATACATTTCTCAACTGCCAATGGAAATGGTTGTGAATTGGATTCAGAAAAGATTGCTTTTGAACAATTCTCAATTTTAGACAGGTTGGAGGAATTGACTGAATGTGCCCCTTTTCAGGAAACATGACTTAAGTCGCAAGTCACGACTTTACAAGAGAGACATTTTAACGTTTTTTTATTTAAACAATTTTTTTATGCAGAAATGTCTTCTGGAACACGTGAACTTTCATTTGCCTTTATACCAAACTTGAATGCCATCTGTGAATATGAATAAAGTTGTTAAATGATGAGCCTTATTGGTTTAGCCACAGAAAAAGTGAGCAACCTTCCCACTAGCCATGATTGGCTGAGATAATGAGTTGGCTGGACATACCAAGAGAGGAGTTCAGATTGGTCTGCCATATAGAAGGCTTCTGTCTATTTGAGCTGGTCAGTCTGTGTTGGTAATCCTGTCAAACGCGGCTTTTTTTTAAATTATCGCGTAGTGGAGCTGCATAAGTGTTGCTCTCCACTTTCTGGAGGATCAAGTTTTGAAATCAGTGGAATTAGAGTATGATAGCTAAAGAGATGGAGAAAACACCTGTCTCCGGATTACATCTTCAAACTAAAGGCAACCGTGGCATGATATCCATGACAGGGAGACACATCCATCATGCATGATGATAAACACGGGTAAGATAGTCTAGCTAGCTCAATTTTCCGATATCACATGTTTCCAATTTTGACAGAAAGTGGTTTAATTTCAAGCTAAATTGTACTGTTATTTAGCTAGCTAATGTTAGCTGGCTGGCTCCCTAGCTAACGTTACGTGTATGACGTTATTATTCGTATCCCAGAGCCATTTGCTTTGCTACTTAGCCTAATGTTAGCTAGCTAACATTGAACCTGGTTGGTTAGCTCCCAGCAGATTCATCCAGGGTAGTAACAACATTATTTGGCACTATGTTCATTGTTGTTTAACTAGCTAATGTTAGCTGGCTGGCTCGTTAGCTAAAATCAAAGCAAACTTTATTTGTCACATGCGCTATATACAACAAGTGTAGACCTTACCGTGAAATGCTTACTTACAAGCTTTTAACCAACAGTGCAGTTCAAGAAGAGTTAAGAAAATATTTACCAAATAAACGAAAGTTTTAAAAAACACACGCAAAAATTGACTCAAATGTTTTAATTAATAATTATTTTTACAAATAATAAAAAGTAACACAAAAAATAATTATAACGTGGCTATACAGGGGGTACCGGTACAGAGTCAACTGTTCGGCCCGCCTTTACCTGTAGTCCATGATCAGCTCCTTTGTCTTGCTCACATTGAGGGAGTGGTTGTTGTCCTGGCACCACACTGCCAGTTCTCTGACCTCCTCCCCATCATTGTTGGTGATCAGGCCTACCACTGGTGTGTCATCAGCAAACTTAATGATGGTGTTGGAGTCATGTTTGGCCATGCAGTCGTGGGTGAACAGGGAGTACAGGAGGGGACTAAGTACATACTCCTGAGGGGCCCCAGTGTTGGGGATCAGCGTGGCAGACGTGTTGTTGCCAACCCTTACCCCTGGGGGCGGCCCGTCAGGAAGTCCAGGATACAGTTGCAGAGGGAGGTGTTTAGTCCCAGGGTCCTTAGCTTAGTAATGAGCTTCATGGGCACTATGGTGTTGAACACTGAGCTGTAGACAATGAACAGCATTCTCACATAGGTGTTCCTTTGGTCCAGGTGGGAAAGGGCAGTGTGGATTGAGATTGCGTCATCTGTGGATCTGTTGGGGCAGTATGCGAATTGGAGTGGGTCTAGGGTATTCGGGAGGATGGTGTTGATGTGAGCAATGACCAGCCTTTCAAAGCACTTCATGGCTAATGACATGAGTGCTATGGGGCGATAATCATTTAGGCAGGTTACCTTCGCTTCCTTGGGCACAGGGACTATGGTGGTCTGCTTGAAACATGTAGATTACAGACTCGGTCAGGGAGGGAGGTGAAAATGTCAGTGGAGACACTTGCCAGTTGGTCCACGCATGCTTTGAGTACACGTTCTGGTAATCTGTCTGACCCCGTGACTTTGTGAATGTTGACCTGTTTAAAGGTCTTGCTCACATCGGCTACCAAGAGCGTTATCACACAGTCATTCAGAACAGCTGGTGCTCTCGTGCATGCTTCAGTGTTGCTTGCCTTAAAGCGAACATAAAAGTAATTTAGTTTGTCTGGTAGGCTCGCGTCACTGGGCAGCTCGCGTCTGGGTTTCCCTTTGTGGTCCGTAAAAGTTTTCAAGCCCCGCCACATCAGGCGAGTGTTAGAGCCGGTGTAGTAGGATTCAATCTTAATCCTGTATTGACGCTTTGCTTGTTTGATGGTTTGTCTGAGGGCATAGCGGGATTTCTTATAAGCGTCCGGATTAGTGTCCCTCTCCTTGAAAGCGGTAGCTCTAACCTTTAGCTCAATGCAGATGTTGCCTGTAATCCATGGCTACTGGTTGGGATATGTACGTATGTGGGGACTGCGGGGGCGACGTCGTCGTCAATGCACTTATTGATGAAGCCGATGACTAAGGTGACGTGTGATCTTACACATTGTTTACCTAGTTAGGTTCATTGTTTACCTAGCTAGCTACATGTCTTAAGCTAAAGTGTACAACACCCGTTGAATATGGCCGGTGACAGTAAATGTCAGCAAAAAAGCGTAATGAAATTGTTGCTGGCAAAGCTGGTTAGGTTGTTTTCATGTTTTCCAGAGGTAAACAAATCATCGGCCAGAGTATCAAGGGTGCACTCTGAACACTCTGAGAGCGAAATGCGATGGGTGGGGCTAAATCTTAAGAGGGTGTGAACGATGCTGAATGGGTGTAGACAAAGAAGAGCTCTTCACTAGATGCCAAAACATTCAAAGGCCATTTTATCAAAAGTGAGTTTACAAGTTCATCAACTTTCAAACCAGAATTAATTTCCCATTGATCCTCAAAAATGCAGTGTATGATATACCATTTTGTAGCTCTGAGTCTCTAATTCTATCCAACGTAAAAATAAAAATAAATGTTGCTCCATAAGACCAAATCCAGGTGGTGTGTCACAAAAATGTCAAATACAAGTTTAAAAAGTTCAACACCCAGATTTATTTAGCCTTGGATGGATTTGCAGCAGTGTTTTTCCTCTTTACCTCCCTATTACCTCCCTCAGTCCGTGAATCCCTAATGATTAACACAACCCTAAACTGATTTGATAGCCGCTACTAACCCTTCAATGCGCACTAAAGCCACAAGGTTTTAGCTGTCAGGAGTTTATTTGAAGCGAGGCCGCGCTACTGCTTCTAGATAGCCTGGATGAGAGGTGCTGTACAGTAGTCCATATATCACCACACATAAGTCGTGGCAGCTTCTCGTAAAAAATCTATATCTGTTTAAAGGTGGCAAAAAATAGCCTGATATGAGCCCTTGTAAAGGCCAATGGATGAGAAGAGGCCCCTAGAGTTTGAAGTTGCTCAAGGTTTTTCTTCTGTGCGGTCTCCGCAGTTACTATTCTCTCCCTGACTGACGAGCTCACACTCTCTGCTTCTAATTCTGAATAAGCTGGTCATAGAAGAACCCCCCACCTGTCACGTTCTGACCTTAGTTTCTTTTTATGTCTTTGTGTTAGGTTGGTCAGAGCGTGAGTTGGGGTGGGTAGTCTATGTTCTGTTTTCTATGTTGTTTTATTTCTATGTCTGGCCTGGTATGGTTCTCAATCAGAGGCAACTGTCGATCGTTGTCTCTGATTGAGAATCATATTTAGGTAGCCTGTTTTCCCCATTTTGGTTGTGGGTGTTTGTTTCCTGTTTTTGTGTTTGTGTCACCATTCAGGACTGTTTCGGTTTTCGTTATCATTCACTTTGTTATGTTTGTATTTTGTCGGGTTCGGTTATTATTAAAATATGACGAACACTTACCACGCTGCATTTTGGTCCTCTTCTCCTTCACCAGACGAGAATCGTTACACCACCTTTCCCACAACCTGGTTAAATAACCTTTTAGCCTTCCCCTTTTCAATCAGAAACTTCTTCCTGTCTGCCTGCCAGCTGAACATACAGTATCTGCCATTGTGTGTGTAGGCTACCTGCCCCTACCTCTCCAAAGCATAGTTGTAGCTTACTGACATGATAAGCAATTTTCAGAAGATGAGGAGAGAGATTTTTAATTAAAGAAGAATGGATTAACTTTGTCAATGCTAGTTAGGGATACTATAGTTACCACATTTCACAAAAAGGTAAGATATGTCTTTTTTGGGAGGGGGGGGGGTTGATCAGTTTTAATATTGCAGATAGATTGTGGCTTCCATCAATGTAATTTTTTGCATAATTTCCAAGCCCCATATATTTTTTGGTAAAGATATATATTTTATATATTTTCCTTTGTTATTTTCCCCTAACCCTACCACGCCTACCCCAATCAGAGTACCCTAATAGACAAAACTTTTGCTTCTACTTCCAGCTTATACATACTATATGCATTTTACGCACACAGTATATTTTTCAATAGTTATATATTGTTTGCTTTTAGTCCCAACCTTCAGCTCCACTAAACCCCTCCCATCTATAGTATCTCTGAACACCATCCAGTTTTTGACATATATTTTTCAACTGTGCTGTTATGTTTCACAAAAGTTCTGAACCTTTCTATTCTCATAGATTCTACATATTGTAAATTAAAGATAAACATTTTTGCTAAGAGTATTATTTTATTGTTGATCGATTGACTATGAATTTTCAAATCACCCAGCAGTGCTATTTGCAGAGTTAGCTCCAAGTAAATGTTGCAATTCTTCAGCCATTCCTGAACCTGCGACCAAAAACAAGCTACATATGAACAGTACCAAAAGATGTGTTTTTAATTTTGGTGCCGGTCTGCACACACAAGCTTGTTAGCTAGCTGGCTTCTCTGGTCCTAAAGTAAGTCAACTCTGAGTTATGTCACATGAGTTGACGCTGGAGAGACGAAGCAGGTACGGGGAGTCAAACATTTAGTAAGGAACGTACATGGAACGAGACAGGAACAGCGTCAGCATAAAAGAAAATAAAGACAAAAAACAATCAATGCATCTGCAGGGAACAGAGCAGGGAACTGACAAATATAGGGGAGGAAATCAACAGATGAGTGAGTGAGTCCAGGTGAGTTCAATATCGCTGATGCGCGTGACGAGGGAAGGCAGGTATGCGTAATTGATGACAGGAGTGCGTGATGCAGGGCAGCCTGGCGGAGGGAAGAGCGGGAGCAGACGTGACAGTACCCCCCCCCCCCCCTCTTGGGGGCCGAACTGGCCGAGACATGGGCGCTGGGCAAGCCGTTTGGGGCTTGGAAGCTTAACGAACCGGCAGGAGCGTGAGAGCCTGGCGATCCGGCTGAGGCAAGACACCTGTCGATCCCGCTGCAGAGAGGGAGCCCGATGTTCCGGTGGAGAGTGACGTGGGATGGCAGGCCACCGAGCCAGCAAGGGCGTGGAAGCCCCGGTTCCATTGGCGGTGGAATCCACCCCGACGTCAGCAAAAAAAAAATAGTAACTCCTGGACCGGCTGGGCCAACAAGAACTGACGATCCGGCTGAGGCCCGATGTGGGATGGGCGCCATCCGAGCCAACCGGGGCAAGGAAACCTCTCAAGCCAGCTGGGGCGTGGAAGCCCGACGAGCTGGCTAGCCACCCCTGGTTCCATCAGTGGCGACCCAGTGCCGATGCCACCATACCAACCGGAATGCCAGTACTCGCATATGCTTCATGTGATGGCTGATGCATTCTGTCATCCCGCTGCAGAGAGGGGGCTGATGCATTCTGTCATCCCGCTGCAGAGAGGGGGCTGATGCATTCTGTCATCCCGCTGCAGAGAGGGGGCTGATGCATTCTGTCACATGGGATGACGCTGGAGAGACAAAGCAGGTACGGGGAGTTAAACATTTAATGTAGAACGGACATGAAATGAGACAGGAACTGCGTCAGCAAACGAGAAACAAAGACAAAAAACAATCAATGCATCCGCAGGGATACAGAGCAGGGAACTGACAAATATAGGGGAGGAAATCAACAGATGAGTGAGTGAGTCCAGGTGAGTTCAATATCGCTGATGCGCGTGACGAGGGAAGGCAGGTGTGCGTAATTGATGACAGGAGTGTGTGATGCAGGGCAGCCTGGTGGAGGGAAGAGTGGGAGCAGACGTGACATGTTGAATCAATCAAAGGTATTTATAAAGTCAGTTTTCCATCAGCAGTTCCTCTATAGATGCCGCTACTCCATAGGTATAATTCTGTGGGCCTAATTCAGATAACGCATGTCATCACAAGATGCTCGTCGCTTCAAGCCAAGCATCCTCCCCCATCCTCTCTCACTCACTCACTCCCCGCCCGCAAAATTTAAATTGCATCTCGCTCCCTACACTTGTCTTTCCATCACGCATGTAAACAACTCACTGAACTATAGCTTTCCTGCTCCATAGCAAGCTGCTCTATCGGCACTGCATGATCTCTGAAGTAATTTAATGTCGAACTCAATGTAAAAAAAAAAATACAATTTCAAAGGTTCAGAAAGAAATAAAATAAACTGGTACTTTTATTTGGTTTGAATCTGTTCACAACTTTATTTTACTGATCGGAACAGTGGTTCTGTTCAGAACGAAACAATAAAAATGTGGGGGTTCCAACCCCTGCCTAATATACTAAGAAAATGTTTATATGAGTGCATTGTAAGAAAAAAAGTGCCATTTTACAATAGGCTTACCTGAATTCCCACCAAAATGCCTGAACTCCATTATTTGTCCTTGCCAGTACAATGGTTTATGTACAATATAAAATGGAATTTAAACATTCAAAAAGTTTGGAGTATCTTCATCCATTGTCCAACTGTTGCATTTATTATAATATATATATTTTTAATTTGATGGCCATTCCCTCACACACACACTCAAACACTTCAAAATTGGGTACTGCTGTACAATTATTTTCATGGTATTTTCATGGTCTTCAGAGACTGAGGCTGGAAACAACAAAGTGGAATCCCTCCAGGTTTGAGGCTTAGAACAGCTCGTTCTGGTTGAGCTATACAACATTGCATGGCAGACTATACAACATTGCATGGCAGACTATACAACATTGCATGGCAGACTAGTCTTTCACTGGAGCCAAAATGATCCTGTTGTTGGGAGAGGATCTTTCACCTTGCAGAGGCTGTCCTCTTAAAATATTCACACTCGTTGTCACGCCCTGACCTTAGAGAGCCTTTTTATTTTCTATTTGGTTAGGTCAGGGTGTGACTAGGGTTAGCAATCTATGTTGTATTTCTATGTTGGCCTGGTATGGTTCCCAATCAGAGGCAGCTGTCTATCGTTGTCTCTGATTGAGGATCATACTTAGGCAGCCTTTTTTCCACCTTAGTTTGTGGGATCTTGATTTTGTATAGTTGCTGTGTAGTCTGCAGAACTTTACTTTCGTTTTTGTATTTTGTTGTTTTTCGGTGTTCATTTGAATAAAAGTAAGATGTTCGCCTACCACGCTGCACCTTGGTCTCCTCATTCAAATGACGAGCGTAACACTAGTAGAACATCAAATATGAATGGAACCTGTTCAACAACACAATGGAACACTGTATCTGGCTGTAGCAGTATTTTCCTTCTTGGTCTCTGCTTGTAGCAAAGTACTGAAGATGCATTGTCATTGTGTATGCAGGTATGCTGGCTCTACCAAAGGTTTTTATAGGAGTGGGGTGCTTGTACATTGTAGTACATCGTAGATCTGAGCCTTCCAAAAAAGGAAGAAACACTCAAAGATGACTGGAGCAATGACCTATTCTGTACATTTAACGGTGCTCTTTAATTAATTAGAGACAAATTGTGCATCCCAAATGGCAACCTATTCGTCATTTAGTGCAATACTTTGGGCCAGGGCACATAGGGCTTTTTTGGGGACTTCGCACCATCCTTTGTGTCTTTTCACACTTTAGCCTCATCATACTTTCCCTGCACTGAGCCAGAAACCTTCCCTTTGTCTTTTCCAGCATTTTTTATTTATCCTGTGCCCCTTCTTGCCGCTCTGGTCCTTCATGAGTTAATCAGCTCCCCAAGCAATATGCAGCTGTGAATAAATATCCACTAATTGATGTATTTTTGCTGAATTCCGATTAATTTGGAATCTTGGTCCTAACTGTCTCCCGTTGACTCCCGCTCATTGATTACAGAATTTGATTGAACTGGGAGAGTAAAACCCGCAGTAGCCTATAATCAAGACGTGGGGCTACCAATTAAAAATGATAATCATCTCCGAAGCTAGTTCCATTACGTCCATATATTTTATAATTCTACCATACATTCACAAATCGAATAGAAAATCTCCTTATTGCCAACTGAGCCTGTAACCTTGATGGTGCAGTGGTGTCATTTACATTCCATAATATGAATACAGGAAATAGATACAACTGCAGAGACGTGTAATTCATACACTAATAATGTTTTGGTTTTCATTACACCTTGTTTGCAAATGTTTATTTCCTTACTGGGGGAATCCATAATAGTGTTAGTATTATGAGGGGATCTGATAATTAATTGTATTGTAATGACTCTAATGATCTCTCCATTTAGGAAAACACACCCTTAACTCCCTGCAAACTACCTCACACTGAAGCCAAACTGGCTCTTTTTTTATTATCTTACCTTTATTTAACTAAGAACAATGTCCGCCTAGGAACAGTGGGTTAACTGCCTTGTTCAGGGGCAGAACAACAGATTTTTACGTTGTCAGCTTGGGGATTCGATCTAGAAACCTTTCAGTTACTGGCCCAACGCTCTAACCACTAGACTACTTGCCACACCCTTTCACCAGGAGCTTGTGGTTCTCACATTTTTAGGAGGTGCATGCGTGTATGAATAAATAAACAAGTGGCTTGTGGCATGGCGCCAGGTGAATGGCAGCCTGGGAAAGGTTGACGGTAGCCGCGGCTAGACAGTGACGGATGGGGCGTGTCTGGAGCTATCGAGGCTGATGGCAAGAGGCCGAGGTGTCTCGCAGCCCCTCTTCGTCCCCGTTCTCCACAGCCCACTGCCCTTTGAGGCGCATCTGACGTGGAGGCGAGCAGACAAGCGACCGCTCCATAAACAATGGCAGATTGGAGACGCGGGCAGACAGAGCGGAGGGGCTGGTAAAAACTGATAAAGGCTGGGGGTGTCTTTAAGAGGGGAGGAGTAGATGAGGAGAGCTGAGGAGAGGAGAAGAGCATGGAGGACAAAAAGTTGGAGGTGATCTTAATTTAGAGGGCACTGAGAGGGGGGCGTGTGTGTGTATGTTGAGGTGTGTGTGTGTGCGTGTGCGTGTGCGTGTGTGTGCGTGTGCGTGTGTGTGTGTGTGTGTGTATGTGTATTTCAATTATACTGTTAAAAAATATAATGAAACATGTAAAGTGAAGTGTTGGTTCCATGAGCTGAAATAATAGATCCCTGATCATTTCCATACGCACAAAAAACATATTTCTCTCAAATGTTGTGCTAAAATGTGTTTACATCCCTGTTAGTGAGCATTTCTCCTTTGCCAAGATAATCCATCCACCTGACAGGTGTGGCATATCAAGAAGCTAATTAAACAGAATGATCATTACACAGGTGCATCTTGTGATGGGGACAATTAAAAGCCACCCTAAAATGTGCAGTTTTGTCACACAGTTTTGAGGGCTTGTGCAATTAGCATGCTGACTGCAGAAATATCCACCAAAGCTATTGCCATATAATTTTTTTGTGAGATGCAGAGTAGATGAATGGATGATCTCTGCATCTGTGGTTCCCACCGTGAAGCATGGACGAAGAGCTGTGATGATGTGGGGGTGCTTTGCCGGTGACACTGTCGGTAATTTATTTAGAATTCAAGGCACACTTAACCAGCATGGCTACCACAGCATTCTGCAGCGATACGCCATCCCTTCTGGTTTGGGCTTAGTGGGACCATCATTTGTTTTTCAACCTCCAGGCTGTGTAAGGGCTATTTGACCAAGAAGGAGAGTGATGGTGTGCTGCATCAGATGACCTGGCCTCCACCCGACCTCAACCCAATTCAGATGGTTTGGGATGAGTTGGACCGCAGAGTGAAAGAAAATCGGCCAACAAGTGCTCAGCATATGCTGGAATTCCTTCAAGACTGTTGGAAAAGCATTCCAGGTGAAGCTGGTTGAGAGAATGCCAAGAGTGTGCAAAGCTGTCATCCAGGCAAAGTCAGGCTACTTTGAAGAATATAAAATATAAAACATTTTCTTGGTTACTACATGACTCCATATGTGTTATTTTATAGTTTTGATGTCTCACTATTATTCTACAATGTAGAAAATAGTCAAAATAAAGCAAAACCCTTGAATGAGTCAGTGTGTCCAAACTTTTGACTGGTACTGTATATTCAGAGAACCTGTTTCTGTCCTGCCCTTGACTATGGTGCAGGTCATGTCCATAGCCTATTCGTCGCAAAACACCCTGATCTTCTCAAAAATATCCGTTTGTCTAGCTGTGAAGTCAGTGTTGCGCAGCAGCTGAAACCTGGTAACGACTGAGCCCGAACACCAGGCTCCAGAGCATCGAAGCTGTAAAACAAGTTCTAGCAACAACAAAAAAAAAATTAACATTACAACCTTGCACAACATCAATAGACATGTAGCTAGCTAAAGAATGAACCATAATTCCAATCCATAGAGTACTAGCAATACAAACCTATTGGCATAGCTAGCTAAAGTTAGCCAAATATGTTCAATGTTAGCTAGTTAACATTAGGCTATAACTAGCAATGTGAAATGGCATTCTGAGATAACATTCTGAGATGACAAAATTAGAAATGTATAATATCTGAAACTGTAGCTAGACTCTTACCCGTATACATGGATGAACGCTTCACGGCAGACTCTAACCCCTTTCATTAAATAAGACGTCCTGTGTCATTTCCATTTTGTTTGTACAGCTTGCTTGACCCGTTGTGTCAAGTCATTCTGGTTCACACTGACCGTGTGCAATGCCATAAGAATCATCATATCTTTCTCCCTCTCTGTCACGAATGCCATGGTTTCCCTTAGTTTGAAGATGTAATCCAAAGATAGGTGTTTTATACAACAGCCTTCTGTCTTCTCTTTTCAACTCCCTCTACATTTGCAATTAAATGCCAGAATTCTATTCATCTACTTATCATACTCTGCTTCTACCAGACATTCCACTGATTTCAAAATTCAGCCAACTTCTTCCATGACAACAACACCGTTGATCGCCGTTTCTTCCCCCATCACTGTCATCAGAAGACTCTACAATGTCTTCAACTTTGCACAACTTGAATTATGTCATTCATTCACTACTGTGAATTTTTGAAAAACAAAATGACACTTTTACATTTATGGGGTATTGTGTGTAGGTCAGTGACACAAAATCTCAATTTAAATGTTTTAAACACAATAACATTTTTAAAATGTCAAGGGGTGTGACTACTTTCAGATGGCACAGTATAGGTTTTTGCTCAGAAAAATTAGGGGCCAAATAAAATCACATGCAGGCCAGACTCGGTCCTCGGGCCGCCAGTTGGGGAACCCTGGTGTAGGCTATATGGGGGTCTGTCATGCTGGTATAAAGGATTTTGGAAACAGGCGCAGGAATGCGTAATATGGGTTTTTATTACGCCCCAAATTACGGCATGCCGTGTAAAGGAACAGGGACGAAGACTAAACAAACACGTAACGAAACACAGGGTTGAAACCCAAACAAAAGAGTGAGGAGTACCTTGAACAAATAACACACGCACACGATGATTAACACACGGGACAAGACCCGTAATCATCTGCGCAATCCACAAGGGCTCGAAAGCCCAAAACACACAGCACAGGTACTCACACGCACCAACGGACTTTGTAACAACAATCGACAGGACACTGGTAAACCAAGGGCACACTTATACAGTTACTAATCCCTGGGAATTGGGGCCAGGTGTGCGTAATGAACGTTCCGGAGGGATCCGTGACAGTACCCCCGACGCGATGCACTACCAGCGCAACGACACCGGCCTCGAGGGCGATCACAGGAACGCAGTGTGGGTCAATCAGGACCCGATGCAGCTGCCGAAGTTGCGTCGTCGTCGGACAGGCCAGTTGCAGCTGCCAAAGTTGCGGCGGCGTAGGATGGACCAGTTGCAGTGGCGTCGGATGGACCTGTTGTGGCGACATCGGACATCCCAGTTGCAGCTGCCGAAGTTGAGGCAGAGTCGGACGGCCCATTCCCGCTATCTCCCTTAATGGTCGATTATTCTGTCACGTTGGTATGAAGGGTCGGGAGACAGGCACAGGAATGCGTAGTAGGGTTTTTTATTACGCCAAATTACGGCGTGCCATTTAAAGACACGGGGACGAAGACTAAACAAACACGTAACAAAACACAGGGTTGAAACCCAAACTAAGAGCGAGGAATACCTTGAATAAATAACACACGCGCATGATGATTAACACACGGGACGAGACCCGTAATCATCTGCGCAATACACAAGGGCACGAAAGCCCAAAACACACAGCACAGGTACTCACACGTACCAACAGACTTTGTAACAACAATCGACAGGACACTGGTAAACCAAGGGCACACTTATACAGTTACTAATCCCTGGGAATAGGGGCCAGTTGTGCGTAATGAAAGTTCCGGAGGGATCCGTGACAGGGTCTCCCAAGGTGGGTAGCCATATAACCATATTTCTCTGTGAGGAGTGATTCTCATAAACCATATCTTCTCTTGAAACCTATAAATAATATCTGTAGCAAACCTGAGAAGCTGGGACATCGATTTATATTATTTTCCAATGATCAATGTCGTACTATCCCATTTTTGCACAACTTGAATTATGTAATTCATTCACTGCTGTGAAGGAAAATAACGTTTTTTCTTATGTAGAAAATAGTACAATTGTATTAAAGTAGTTGAGAAAACATTATATGGTTGTTGACTGTCTGCAGGCTATACGTCCATGAATTGTTTCATCAACTTGTGGCACTACTTCACTACCTCGGCATTTTTGCATTTCCCCCTGGTCTCCACATTATTCCATCTCTTTTTTACTCACTTGATGAATGATCCAGACCAGCTGTCAGTGTAGGGACATTTAACGGCTCTTAAATTCACTCTCACACGCCCGCCGTCAACAGACTGTGGCACAAATGGCACCCTTCTCCCTAGTCCACTACATTTGACCATATATAGGGAATAGGGTAACCAGAGAAACCTCTTCTTGTGGAATTATCTCCATAGTCTCTTATCAACCTGAAGAATCTTTTTATAAAATTCTCTTCGGCTCTTCGTCTGACAATGTTCGCAAACTAGTGTTATTTACAAAAGCCTTTAACTCCCTACTTAGAACTTTAGTTTTCAAATTAAAATAACTTTATTGATCTTGAGTCCAGAGGAAATCATGCCCACCAAATGCTCTATGGACGATGGCGTGTATTTGATATCACCCTTTGTAATCTGTAATGGGATTTGAGTTACTGTATAATGGGGAATGCTTGCTGCCCTGTCAGAAGTAGTTTCGGTAACACTTTACTGTGGGTGTACTTGTGGTCTGTAGACTCTTATGTAGCTTAACATATGACATTAGTTGTCATGAAGACTGTGTAATAGCAGTTGTTATTAACAGTTGACATTAGAGTATGACAGCAGGATGAACAGTAATCTGTAACACCCATTCTAACTAGTTCTATAACATCTTATGTCGTTACTCATAACTATTTAAAACTACTTATGACAAATGTTGTGTTATATAGTTGTTATAAAGGCTTTATGAATGCATACATAAGGACACCTACAGTAAAGTGTTACTATCAAGGCACAAGAGAAAACCCAGATGCAGAAAGTTTCGAAGTAACAAAAGGTTATTACAAAAAAGGGGGCAGGCAAACGACAGGTCAAGGGCAGGCAGAGTCAGTAGTCTAGAGCAGAGTCCGAAAGGTACAGAGCGGCAGGCCGTCTCAGGGCCAGGTCAGGCAGAGGTCAGTAATCCAGGGTGGTGTGACAAGGTACAAAATGGAAGTCAGGGTCAGGGCAGGCAGAATGGTCAAAAAATGGGAAAGCTAGAAAACAGTAACTTGAGAAAGACAGGAGCACGGAAAAAAACGGTGGTCGGCTTGACAAAACAAAACTAACTGGCAACAGACAAACAGAGAACACAGGTATAAATACACTGGGGATAATGGGGAAGATGGGCAACAACTGGAGGGGGGTGGAAACAAGCACAAAGACAGTTGAAACAGATCGGGGTGTGACAGTTTAGTGTTGTGTTGTGCGGTGGCTTTGCTGGCATGCATCAGGAAAAAAATCTGTTTGCCCCACCAACATTTACATACTAAAATTGCCACTCACTGCCCAAGTAAGATACTAAATAAATTGTTAAGACCTTTGCTTTCCCTTGTTGATATATATTAATTCCAACGAGGGAGAGAAATAGGACAGTGGTCATGGCTATGAGAAAAAGGACAGTGGCCAAGGCTCTGAGAAAAAAGATTTTGGCCGAGGTTCTAAGAAAAAAGGCTTTCTAATGAATCGCCCTCCATGTATCTACCACCGAACCCTCCATGAATTCAATGCTTTCAATGCTTTCTTCCCAGTGTCTGACCCAGTAGCCTCCAGAAGGCTCTTGTTGGCACAAATAGAGGAGGATCCAGAAGGAGAGCCCAGAAGGAGGGGAGGGCTGACAAGAGAGCAAGGCATTCTGGGTGAAAATAGGCCATCGGGGAAGAGGTGAACTACTTCCTCTATCTATCAAAAGCTAATGGCTAGGCCAGCCTTGACTCTGTCCAATAATACATTACTGGGACCCAACATAGAGTAATCCAACTGGGGAAATGATTCCGATAAGAATCCACTATTGTCTCCTGCTTTATAGTGTTTTAAGAGTATTTAATATAGTCATATATGCCAATTTGCAGACATGTTTATCCACAACTTACAGTAAAAGCGAGTGCATACATTAACATGCAATCCCTGTAGGAATCGATCCCACAACTTTGGCGTTGCTAGCGCAGCCCTCTTACCAACTAAGCCACACAGGACAATATTTAATGAAGAGCAGGTAGCTGGACTATCCAGCCTAGGCTTGCAACACTATAGAGACTATAAAGACAGCACAATGTCCAGATGTACCCCAAACACAGTCCCAAATGCCCAGCCTTCCCATGGGATGGCAGCCACAGATGCTGCCATAACGCCTCTCTTTCGGATGAACCAGAAGGCCTGTGTCCAAGATCTCCAATGAAGAATGAGCCAAAACACTGGGGGAACAAGATGGGCAGGGGCGCTCAATGAGCCAAGACACTGGGGGACCGGATGGCACTGGACCTACTCCAATTCTCCTACTGCCCCAACAGATCCACAGATGACGCAATCTCGATTGCGCTCCACACTGACTTTTCCCACCTGGACAAAAAGGAACACCTATGTGAGAATGCTATTTATTGTCTACAGCTCAGCGTTCAACCCCATAATGCCCTCCAAGCTCATCACTAATCTAAGGACCCTGGAATTAAATGCCTCCCTCTACATCTGGATCCTGGAATTTCTGATGGGCTGCCCCCAAGTTGTGAGGGTAGGAAATTCTAAGTTGCTCACATTCTGGTTTGACAGATCTCACTAACTCACTAATCTGGCTTTC
The DNA here is from genome assembly GCF_016432855.1 of Salvelinus namaycush. Lineage (NCBI taxonomy): Eukaryota > Metazoa > Chordata > Actinopteri > Salmoniformes > Salmonidae > Salvelinus > Salvelinus namaycush. Next base: position 551,749 of record NC_052323.1, read on the forward strand.
TGGAATACATCTCTGATCTCAACCAAACTGAACACTTGTGGGAGATTCTGGAGCAGTGCCTGAGACAGTGTTTTACACCACCATCAACAAAACACCAAATTATGGAATTTCTTGTAGAAGTATGGTGTCACATCCCTCCAATAGAGTTCCAGACACTAGAATCTATACCAAGCTGCATTGAAGCTGTTCTTGTGGCTCGTGGAGGCCCAACGCCCTATTAAGACACTTTATGTTGGTGTTTCCTTTTGGCAGTTACCTGTATATAACACCAGTTCTTGTCAGTTTCCAAGGACACTATCATGCCAAGCTCATAGAATGTCACCCTTGCATCTATAGCGGTCTTTGGATTTGAGAGTGGTTACATTTCCCCAGCCCCACCTCTCATCTTTCCAAGTCGCAGGGTGAGGCTGTTTAAATGCCAGGTTGTGACTTTAAGTCATTGCATGACTACCAAGGGTGAGAAAACATGCTAATTGGTGTAATGATATGGAGATCTGTAATGTCATCGCTTATTCTGATTGGACCGGGGGCTAAATCTATTAAATGTGTCAGATGTATTGATCGTGATAGCAATCCACAAAATGAATGCTGAACAAGGACAGTAACATGAAGTTGTGTGGCCATAAGTCCTATGACAATGTGTAGCTGCATTTTTATTGAATATGCAAAAAACGTTTGTTTTTAGCCACAGAGGCTATGATGAAACTAGCCTGATCCCAGATCAGTTTATGCAGTTGTCAACTCCTATGGTCATTATCATGCCAAGTGTGGCTATAATCTACTGACAATTCTGAAACCAAACCACGATGAAACTACAGTAACTGCCACACCCTAATCTGTTTCACCTGTCTTTGAATCAAGGCACAAGGCGAGACCCAAATGCAGAAACAGGAGGCAGATGGTTGGAGTCTTACAATGTTTATTAATCCAAAGGGGTAGGCAAGAGAATGGTCGTGGACAGTCAAAAAGGTCAAAACCAGATCAAAGTCCAGGAGGTACAGAGTGGCAGCAGGCAGGCAGAATGGTAACGGCAGGCAGAATGGTAAGGCAGGCTGGTACAAAGTCCAGAAAAAGGCAAGGGTCAAAAGCAGGAGGACTAGAAAAAGGAGAATGCAAAAAGCAGGCCACTTTTAGTGAGTTTGGTACACATCTAGTGGATAGGGAGGCGTTTATTATGTTCAATATAGGAGGGCCAAGCACATGAAGCAGCTCTTTCAGTAGTTTAGTTGGAATACGGTCCAGTATGCAGCTTGAAGGTTTAGAGGCCATGACTATTTTCATCAATGTGTCAAGAGATATGGTATTAAAAAACTTGAGTGTCTCCCTTGATCCTAAGTCCTGGCAGTGTTGTACAGACTCAGGACAATGGAGCTTTGGAGAAATAGCAGATTTAAAGAGGAGTCCGTCATTTGCTTTCTAATGATCATGATCTTTTCTTCACTTTTCGTCACAATTTTGTCATCAAACACTGTCATCAAAGCCTGCCGTTCTCTGGATATATGGTTCTTTCAAGACAACTGGGAACTCTGGAAAAAAACAAGATTGAATCATGACGTCAGTGATTTTCAGATTGGAGCTCTAGAAAGAGGGCCGAGTTCCCGACTAGGAATTCTGACTTGGATGACCGTGGAAAATGTATTTTCCCAGTCGGAGCTCATTTTTTTTCTGTGTTCCCAGTTGTCTTGAATTCACTGAAGTCTGAGATTTCCCAGGTTTGAGTTTCCAGTTGTTTTGACCGTGGCAGAAGTCATGCTGGATTGACAGCATGACCAATGTACTCAACCTTTTCTGGCCCATGGTGTTGCATGTCAATGTTTATAATTTTAAGCTTGGAAAAGAGACCCTTAATCCCAAATTTGGATCACACACCGTCTCCACTGAATAGCAGGCTAGTGATTGCTTTACAATGCTTGCAGTTAGCCACTGATTCCTTCCAAACTACCCATTGTTGAATTTGCGATGTCCGACTTGTGTAATGTTTGTTAATGTCCAATGGCCGATGAGCACCGATATGTTTCTTCATAGATTGTCAATTTAATTCTTGATGATGACTGCTTGTCTAGCTGGCTAGCTAAGATTTAGAAAAATATGATGTTGAAATGATCAGTCTAATCAAAGCTATGGTAGATATAATGTGATTTGATGTAGTTTTATCTGTGGACAATGACCTTGAGGCTTCTTGGATGGGCATTTCTAAATCTATGGCAGCACCCAAAGGGCATGAACTTTCTAGCTCTCCCTGTAGATTTTGCGGACGTAGTGACAGAACACTGAGCCAACTAGAGAGCATTACCAACCCCTACGCTCTGTATTGTCCGCTGGCTGACCCACCACCACAGAAAGCACTGAGCTAGGCTGAAACACCTTCATTTTGGAGCTGCCTTACTCAAGAAGGTAAAAAAGAGACTATGTTTGTATGCGCCTTTTTTAACTAAATTCATTTTTTTTTTACATTGTTTGCAAATATGTGACATATGTTAATGCCAAAATAACATGCAAAACATATATATAGTACCGGTCAAAAGTTTGAACACACCTACTCATTCAAGGGTTTTTCTTTCTTTTTACTATTGTCTTCATAGTTAAGACATCAAAACAATGAAATAACATATGGAATCATGTAGTAAAACAAAAAAAGTGTTAAACAAATCAAATATATTTTATTAGGGTGTGTAAAGCTGTCATCAAGGCGAAGTGTGGCTAATTTGAAGAATCTTTGTTTAAACACTTTTTTGTTTACTACATGATTCCATATGTGTTATTTCTTGGTTTTGATGTCTTCACTACTATTTTCCAATGTAGAAAATAGTAAAAATAAAGAAAAACTATGGAATGAGTAGGAGTGTCCGAACTTTGACTGGTACTGTATATATATTTATTTATTTATTTTTCTGCCCCACCTGCCTGAATGACGGGTCGTAACTGTACTTTGGCTCTGAAATCCCCTGGCAAAGCAGAGGGAATACGTAAAAGTAGGATATGTTTTGGGATATTTTAATCATTCGGTTTTTTTTTTTTTACAAATTTTTCCATAACCCAGAAGTGTTCCTGTTTCTTTATTATCAAAAGCTTCTCCCCATGCCATTTTGCAACCGTTTGAAATGGGATGTTTAGCCATAGTTAATTGAGCTTGAATTATGGGTTTTGGTTGCATAGCAGCTTTAGCTTTTGCTACCATCTATTGTTAAATGTGTGATTCAATGGTTTTTCGGGCTCAGGGATTTGTGTGAGATCAATGATGAATGTGTCTGAGGCTACCCACACATCTTTTAATAATGTTCAGTCATTTCAACTCACAATCTCAACTGAAACAACTTTTCTCTTATTGAACTCTATTCTTTCAGGCTGTCCTTCCTAAAAGAACCAAGATAACCAAGGGTGATTTTCCACACGCAATAACACGCTGTGAGTGGTACCATTTTAAATAGATGGAATTAGTGAAATTATGGTCTGCTTTATGTTGTAACTTTTCTTTAATAATGTCCTGAGAAGTAGGCGATTGTTTAACCAAGAGTTTTTTAACAGTGTGGTGTTCGCAAGGTGCAGTATTCGGAGCTCCCGACTTTTTAAACCTTTATTTATTAGCTTATTTTCAATTTAGCAATGCTAGTGAAAACTGATTGGAAAAGTTAGTGGTGCATTCAAAAGTATGCTAGCCTGTATGGTGTCATTAGGATAGCCTCAGTCTGGGTCTAATATGGACATGGTAAACATGTTACCTGTTATGTATGTTGTTGTCTTGAAATCAAGTAGTTATGAACATCAGTCTGCTCCAGATCCCTTACGTATCGAAACCATTTCTATACCACTCTCTCATCGTTTCTATATCACTCTCACAGTACAGATGTAGGATCCCATTTTGATCACTCTTTTGTTGCTGATAATTTTTCTTGCACAGCAGGAATTGCAAACTTGTAGTGTATTGTAGTTTTTAAAAGGCTTCTAAAGTTTTTAATTCTACGTTTGACATTTGACTTGATTTGCCCTAATGAAAAACGTATCAAACCCTACAAAAATGTCCATTAATTATAATCCATATAATTCACATTTCCTGTTGCTGGAGGATTATTTTCCTGCTGTAGCAACCTGCCTCATATTAAGATCCTACATCTGTACAAGTCCTGGGAAAACATTTAACATAGAATCGTAATGGACTTAATTTGCAGAATCCCAATATATCAGTCCATTCCTTCCCCCTGTTTTACCCCTGGGAGTGTGGCGATGAGGTCAGAGAGAGAGAGAGAGACTTTTGACCCCGCTGATCCATACATGATGAATACAGGCACACACAAATGATAGGCTAATTGGCATCTTTTCTTCCTCAAGGCAACATTTTTTTCTCCCTCTCTGTAGCTGTCTGTTTGGCTTTGTTGTGTGCTTTCATCTTTGCATGGTGTTAGCAGCAGAGCACATACCCAGTAGGCAAAACTGGATACAATGACATCTTTGATGACAATGACATCTTTCCTTTATGTTGTTTTCTAAAGAGAGAAAGGTAAGATAGAGTTAAGCCCCATGTGTTATGGTCAGGTGATTCTGAACAGATAAAGTCACCCATTCAATCACGCTTACAGTAGCTTCTAGTCAAGACTTGATTTGGTTGAATGGATCAAGATAGGCAAACGCAGCATGCACCAGGAGACATTGTCCAAACGTTGCCGAAACGTTCCGTCATAAATCATTCACACAATCACCCCCATGTAAACAAGGTAACAGTAAATATGTAGTTTCCCGCAAATGATGCAGTTTTTTAAATGACGGATCTCTATGGCAAGACGCATCATTCACCCAAGTTTTGTCAAAATCCGTCCAGTTGTGTCTGAGAACACTACACCGTTCAGCACACATAGTCAAGCTCTCTCTCTGCATACAAAATAGTTCTTACTAACTACTGTATGCAAATACTGGCGCAAACGTCTCATATTACACACACTGCACATTTATGCAAAGTAACTCCAGTAAATATGTAAACTAGTTGATGAATTAAATCCGCTGCATGTGTCGTGGTCGGAATCAACTCTGTGGCTCAGGAGGGGCCGCGTGCCCGGGGACGAGAGAGGACATCAATGTTCTGCCTCTCCTTGTCTCGTCAGGCTTTTTTTAGCAACTCAATGACCAAGTGTTAATTACGAAGTAAATTGTGTCATTAATCAAATGAGGAGGAGTCCCAGGAGGTGTGGAGGACAAGTAGCAGCAGCAGTGGTGTCTGACTGATAACTCAAGAGGAGAAAAGCAATAGTGTGGTGGTGGTGTCAACGGACTGATCAAACTGCACAGGGTGGGTTCCAATACTTAGCCTTTTCTCAATAGGGGGTGCTGTTTTCACTTTGTAAAAATTTTGTTCCCAAATTAAACTGCCTCGTACTCAATTCTTGCTCGTACAATATGCATATTATTATTACTATTGGATAGAAAACACTCTCTAGTTTCTAAAACCGTTTGAATTATATCTGTGAGTAAAACAGAACTCAAGTTGGAGCAATTTTCCTGTGAGGAAGTGAGAAATCTGAAATAAGGCAGGCTGTTCTGGGGTCAGTTTATTAATTTGCATGTCTTCTATTGGTTGAGATGCACTGCATACGCCTTCCCCTAGATGTCAGCAAATAGTGAGAATTGGAATGGAGTTGCTAGGCAGATCTGAGTCCATATAAATGGGCTGGGAACGTGGGGTCCAGTCTTTTCATCTTTCGCCATGACGCAAGACAGACCTCAGGATGGCGTTCTGGAAAGCTACCGTTATAGGCCTTAGATATATCCGGCTCTGATTTTATTCGATATAGGTGTTAAAGACATCATAATGTTGTTATTTTAAACCGAGTTATATCAGTTTATATCAGTATATTGCGATTTTCGGTATTTTATTTGTGCTGCGTTATGGTGAGTTGGACACGTCTTCGCCACATGGCTAATGTTTACTGCTAATTCCAAAGTTGAAGGCGACAATCTACAACCGAGCAACGATTCCTCTGGACAAAGGACAACTTGCCCAAGATTCTGATGGGAGCTCATCAAAAAGTAAGAAGTATTTATGATGTTAATTCGTTGTTCTGTTGAAAAATGTAAAACTACTGTTCCGCCATTAATTTCGGTGCGGTCTCGCTTTAACGCACGCTGTATGTCGTAGTAACGTTAATTTTAAAAATCTAACACAGCGGTTGCATTAAGAACTAATGTATCTTTCATTTGCTGTCCAACCTGTATTTTTTAGTCAAGTTTATGATTAGTTAATGATTAGATTAGGTGCCTCTCCCAAGATTTCTCCCGACATATTGTTGGCAGCTTGGCTGCTATTCTCATTGTATAACCACGATTTGTGCCGCTAAATATGCACATTTTCGAACAAACTCTATATGTATTGTGTAATATGATGTTATAGGACTGTCATCTGAAGAAGTTTGAGAAGGTTAGTGAAAAAATGTATATCTTTTGCTGGTTTATTCGTTATTGCTATTGTTGGCTTGAATCAATGCTGTTGTGTGGTTGGCTATTGTAGTAAGCTAATATAATGCTATATTGTGTTTTCGCTGTAAAACACTTAAAAAATCTGAAATATTGGCTGGATTCACAAGATCTTTGTCTTTCATTTGCTGTACGCTGTGTATTTTTCATAAATGTTTTATGATGAGTATTTAGGTAATTCACGTTGGTCTCTGTAGTTATTCTAGTTGCTTTGGTGAGAGTTGTGATGGTGGCTGCAATGTAAAACTATGATTTATACCTGAAATATGCACATTTTTCTAACAAAACATATGCTATACAATAAATATGTTATCAGACTGTCATCTGATGAAGTTGTTTCTTGGTTAGTGACTATTTATATCTTTATTTGGTCGAAATTGTGATAGCTACCTATGCAGGAAAAAAATGGTGGGAAAAAAAAGTTGTGTATTTTGCTATCGTGGTTAGCTAATAGAAATACATATTGTGTCTTCCCTGTAAAACATTTTAAAAATCAGAAATGATGGCTGGATTCACAAGATGTGTATCTTTCATCTGGTGTCTTGGACTTGTGATTTAATGATATTTAGATGCTAGTATTTACTTGTGACGCTATGCTAGGCTATGCTAGTCAGCTTTTTTACTGATGGGGGTGCTCCCGGATCCGGGATTGTGACCAGGTAGAAGTTAAATTGCTACTTAGGCTTTGCTTTCACATTTCATTTTCCTCTATTCATCTCATTTTCTTTCTTGCATGCCAACTTATAGCCAATGGTTAGATTTGGACAATCGCTTTCACTTAACAAATCCTTTCTTCTCTGTGATCATGACGGAAAGGAGATGAGGAGAGGAGGATACTGTACTAAACCGTACATATACCAGGATCTTCGGACTTCTGAACCACAGATAATGTGCAGACACAGGACACAGCATTTACAAGATCCACCAGGACTTCTGCAAATCTGCAAACTTTGAAAGAATATAGGGTTTACCAATCTAAGAAACAGGGAGGGTTTCGTGACCAAACCACTTGAGTAGAGGTACTATACCGTAAATGTATCAGAAGTTGAGGCACAACATGTTTCTCTTCTCTCTATTATAAAATATATTGTTTTTAATAAATCCAGAGGATAAACAATATATTTGTATTATATAAATGTTGAGCCTCAACTTCTGATGCATTTGACCAATATAACACATTATGACAGAAGGTCTCCAGGCCACAGCATCCAACACTGTATTCCTGATCACTCACTACCTGGGCCATGTTCATTGAGGCAACGCAACCTAAAATGTTTTAAAACATTTTGCAATGGAAAACAATTGAACATTTCAGGTAGTCCCATGCAGTTTCAGGCCTTCTTCCATTTGGTGCCTAATGAACACAACCTTGATAGGATATAAGATACTGTATCCATCATGACCATTAGAAGCGTATAGTTACTGTGTATATGTTATTTTTATCACATAATCACAGGCTGGGAAAATCAATGGATCTGTAGGTGTAACATTTTTAATTAAGCTTAATCTGACAAATGCTATCGTATCATGATTTTTCATTGCCAAATAATAAATCCGACATCCTCTTGTCCATACTATCAGATTTATTGACACTGTAGAGTGTAGGTTTTGTGTTGATTGTGTCTGTGGTGGGTTCCAGGGTTTTTAAGGTGACTTCTCCCTCTTTATATAATGATGTCATGGGAAATGATGTTTACTACGACAATAAACTAGGAAAATACTGCCAGCATTCAGACGAGAACGAACCATATGGCTCCTATTGTTCTGTTGGAACAGTGTGTTTAGGTACAGTCCACAAGTGACGAATAACCAAATATTTCTAAAAGGAGAGCGGGGAGAGGACTGTCAGAATTTAAAAAGCAGCGGAAGAAATTAAAATCAGCCTGACGCAGAGGCCCCATACACCTGTTTGATTTCTTTGAATTCATTATTTACAAAAGAAACAATATCTTCTATATTTTCAGCTTACAAATGGAACACTAAGGGCTATATATACGTCCCTGGCCTGAAGGATTCAAACTGCAGCCATTGTCAAGAGAGGAATGGCATTCACATGCATACTGCATACAGTTCATCATACAAGACTGTAGGATGAAGAAGTCTTCAGCACCCTTTTCCCTATGTAGTGCACTCCTTTTGACCAGGGCCCATGGCACTATAAAGGGAAAAAGTTGCTATTTGGGACTCAGACAGTCTTCTTCATCGCTATGACAACATGTGTATCTATGGCGATGTGGTTCCGAGCTACTATGTGGAGAGACGATACTTGCTCATTGTTTCGTGCATGCCTTGAGAATAATGATGAGCAACAGTCATACTTTGATAACAGAGATAGGCATAGGCCTATAGGAATATATAGCTAATATACATTATAAACCAAGGACTTTATATTTGCCAGAAGCAAATATGGACAAATCTTTAAAAAGAGATGCCTATTCGCTGCAAATCACTGTCCGCTGTTTGTAGAGGAGGTTCTTTATTGAGAACGCTGAGCTTCGCAGACCTTAGAATTTACACAACTAGATCTTTCCTGATTCCACTGAGACAGCATGACCCTTCATAGCAGAGCTGATATCATATATCTATGCAGTTTGCTAAAGTGAGAAATCTATGCTCTATCTAGGAGCTGTAGCCCTATCGAAAGATTGTGTGCATGTGTGTGCGTGTGCGTGCGAGTGTAGTGTAATGTAATGAATATAAACGGCGTTTGATCAAAGTGTGATGAAATGAGCGGTGTGATGATATTCTATCTTTTAGCACATTCTCATAGACAGCTTGGGAACGTCAGCAAAAAGTATGGAAAACTGTTTTGATCAGCAGAAATTCTGAAATTCTAACATGGTGACTCAAATCCCAGAGAAATGCGGTTCAGGAAAGGCAGCAATTATTAAAGTCTTGCTGGCGACACACTGAGATATCTGATAGGAATTGAATCCTGTGTGTGTGTGTGTGTGTGTGTGTGTGTGTGTGTGTGTGTGTGTGTGTGTGTGTGTGTGTGTGTGTGTGTGTGTGTGTGTGTGTGTGTGTGTGTGTGTGAGAGAGAGAGTGTGAGAGAGAGAGTGAGACTAAAGGGGCTGTCAGGGTGTTAGCTGTGCCTGATCAACCTGCCACTCATCCATTCCATCACTTGAGTGTGTCCCCCCCATTTATTGTCATCCCTTACTTGTAAAGCCCATTTAAACTGCCCACTCTTCATACTTAAAAAAAATGAAGTGTGGGTTGTCTTTACACCACATGAGAAGGGATGGCTCTTGTTAGTACTCCACTTGTTTCCCTTTAATCTAATTTACCAGAGGGGAGCGCGTTCATCGCGTCAGCCAGCTCTGCTGTTTAACATCTGTCTAGCTCTGCTGTCTAACTGCTGTAAGCATGGCGGGCTGTATTCCTTGGAGCCTGATCCCTGGCAGATGAAATACACAGGGGTGTATTCCACAATGGAAGATGGCTCATAATAACGGCCAGAACGGAGCGAATGGAATGACATCAAACACGTGTATTTGATACCATTCTACTGATTCCGCTCCAGCCAATACCATGAGCCCGTCCTCCCCAAATAAGGTTCCATCAACCTCCTGTAGTGTATTCACAGGAAACAAATGGGAGCAAATGTCCGAAACGCAGAGGGAGTAACCTAAATTTGTCCAATAAGAAACTTTCGTTATTGTTGCAAAACGTTTTGCACTAATGAATAAACCCCTGGACTTTGATCAAATTAATTCTCTGTAATTATTATTACGTGATTAAACTAATCATGTAAATGTAATTAACTAGGAAGTTGGGGCACCATGGAAAATCTTCAGATTACAAAGTTATAATAATTAATAATCCGAAAAAAAACTCATCAGATGTTTTAATATCTGATCAATTAGTCTTCTATTAATGAATTATTCTTTACCTCACGTCAGTCTCAGTCCAAACATCGTAAATTGTTGGTTATCTGCACGAACCCAGCCTTTACTATAAATCATCCATACACCAATTGGCTTAATCATTTATTTACTAACAAATGAAATAATCACAGAAATGCATAAACAAACAAACAGTAGATATGCTACTAACAAGGATAAGGAAGATTCCCTAGTGGTCTAAGCCGATATGACGGCTTGGTGGACAAAGGGAAGTGGGTGTGGACTGAGAAAGAGCGGGAAAGACAAAAGGGATCACTACATACAGTTGATAATTATATTAATTGAAATGCTAATCCTTTGCACATGAGCGCTCACTCATTCGGGAATAATTGCAATCAATAAATATTTACGCCCACGTGTCGTTGTGATCTTTTCTGTTGGAATCTGGTCCATCTGCTGAGAGTTAATCCGAGTCTCTCTCTCTCTTTCTGTTTCCTTGAAGGTCAAAGTCTTTTGTGGTTAGAATGGATTCTTTAGAGTACCATTCAGAAACATTGTCATAGAATAGATGTTTTGGCGGGTGTCGGTATTCTCGTCCCAGGTTTACATAATTTCTAGCAGCAGACTAATAATCTTAGTATCTAAGATTTGCTCTTATTCTGTAGGGATTGATAGTCTCAGAGTTCAACCATTTCCAGCCTTGTAGCCAATGCTCCACGTGGTATGGTTAGGAATTCAACAACCATTACAACCTTAGATTACACTGAGGCTTTTGTGGTCTAAACTATTCGCAATCACAGCTCACGCTGTGGGTTTGCTCAGTCTGAAGAGGATTTTCTTAGGAGGGGGTTTTATTCGTAACAATAGGAAAGGGTTGTTCCATGACGCTAGATCATGTCTGTGCTCACGAGGGCGTGCCATTGACTTGGTTAAACTTTAAAGGGAATACATTTCTCTCACATTAAAGTTTTAACATCACATTACATCATTTCACAAATAGTTTCATCTTTACTCATTCATTTTATACAATAATTAGATACAAACCTCATAACGGAGGCACCTGTATAAACAGAGTTAGGGTAATGTGGCTGTATTGTCTTTCATGAAGTCACAAACATGTAACAAAACGGACCGGGTCGTAGCTGGCTTCTCCACCAACCGTTTACACATTCTCCAAAACATGGATATTGTTCAGTTCTCAAGTTCTGTGATGTTGTAGAAGTTCCTTTGTTCTACTGTGAAACTCTCTCCATACTGCATGGCCAGGGGGAAAGAGTCTCCGGCAGGAATTGACGACCTGAGATAACAGAACCTGGGTGTAGGAGAGAGTGAGAGAGGGGGAAGCCACGATCTATACCCAGAAAGGGCCACGTCATGACAGGGGTGTGCTCAGAGTAGACTACAACCAGGACGCTTCACTCTGCCAAGGCTTCCTCTCCTACTAACGGCAAGTAGTTTATTTTTATTTGGCCCTGATTCAAGGGTCTGAACAAAAATCTAAACGCAATGTGCAACAATTTCAAAGATTTTACTGAATTACAATTCATATAAGGAAAGCAGTCAATTGAAATAGAGTAGTGCCTAATGGATTTATGGATTTCACATGACTGGGCAGGGGTACAGCCATGGGTGGGCCTTGGAGGGCATAAGCCCACCCACTGGGGAGCCAGGTCCTGCCAATCAGAATGAGTTTTTCCCAACAAAATATCTTTATTACAGACAGAAATACTGCTCAGCACCCCCCTCAGATGATCCCGTAGGTGAAGAAGCCGGATGTGGAGGTCCTCGGTTGGCATGCGGTTGGCATGATTTACGGTTATGAGGCCCGTTGGACTTACTGACAAATTTTCTAAAACGATGTTGGAGGCAGCTTATGGTAGAGAAATTAACATTACATTCTCTGGCAACAGCTCTGCTGGACATTCCTGCAGTCAGCATGCCAATTGCACTCTCCCCCAAAAGTAGAGACATCTTTGGTATTGTGTCAAAAATGCACATTTTAACCTGTCTGGCACCGGGGTTCCGCTAGCGGAACTCCTCCCACATTCCACTGAAAAGGCAGAGCGCGAAATTCAAAAGATATTTTTTTGAAATATTTAACTTTCACACATTAACAAGTCCAATACAGCAAATGAAAGATACACATCTTGTGAATCCAGTCAACATGTCCGATTTTTAAAATGTTTTACAGCGAAAACACCACATATATTTATGTTAGCTCACCACCAAATACAAAAAAGGACAGACATTTTTCACAGCACAGGTAGCATGCACAAAGCCAACCTAACTAACCAAGAACCAACCAAACTAACCAAGAAACAACTTCATCAGATGACAGTCTTATAACATGTTATGCAATAAATCTATGTTTTGTTCAAAAAATTTGCATATTTGAGGTATAAATCCGTTTTACATTGCAGCTACCATCACAGCTACCGTCAGAAATAGCACTGAAGCAGCCAGAGTAATTACAGACACCAACGTCAAATACCTAAATACTCATCATAAAACATTTCTGAAAAATTGATGGTGTACAGCAAATTAAAGACAAACATCTTGTGAATCCAGCCAATATTTCCGATTTTTTAAGTGTTTTACAGCGAAAACACAATATAGCATTATATTAGCTTACTACAATAGCCTACCACACTACCGCATTCATTCATCAAGGCACGTTAGCGACAGCAATAGGCACGTTAGCGATAGCGAATAAACCAGCAAAAGATATTAATTTTCACTAACCTTCATAAACCTTCATCAGATGACATTCCTATAACATCAGGTTATACATACACTTATGTTTTGTTCGAAAATGTGCATATTTAGAGCTGAAATCAGTGGTTATACATTGTGCTAACGTAGCATCTTTTTCCCAGAATGTACGGATATTTTTATGACACTCAACTATTCTGACCAAATAACTATTCATAAACGTTACTAGAAAATACATGTTGTATAGGAAATGATAGATACACTAGTTCTTAATGCAATCGCCGTGTTAGAATTCTAAAAATAACTTCATTACGACATCCAGCTTAGTTATAGCGAGAGAGTACCCAAAATCTGGGCGCAAACGACTATTTCACATGTTCAACAGATATATGAAATAGCATCATAAAATGGGTCCTACTTTTGACGATCTTCCATCAGAATGTTGTACAAGGGGTCCTTTGTCCAGAACAATCGTTGTTTGGATTTAGAATGTCCTCTTCTTCAGTCAAATAGCACGGAAAGCTAGCAAAGTAGCGCGAAGCTCTCCTTCCTGAACAAAGGCACACAACACAACACGCCTAACGTCCCGAATAAATTTCAATAATCTAATAAAACTATATTGAAAAAACATACTTTACGATGATATTGTCACATTTATCAAATAAAATCAAAGCCGGAGATATTAGTCGTCTATAACGACAGCTTTTCAGAAGGCAAAACCAGGTCCCTTCACGCGCTCTCCAGAAAACAGGAAACTGGTGACACGTCATGCCGAGAGCTTTTATTCGACCCCAGATCAAGTTATACACTCCATTTCTTCTCTCACTGCCTGTCGACATCTAGTGGAAGACGTATGAAGTGCATGTATACTGATATATATGAAGCCCATTTATAGGCAGGCCCTAGAACAGAGCATCGATTTCAGATTTTCCACTTCCTGTCAGGAAGTTTGCTGCAAAATGAGTTCTGTTTTACTCACAGATATAATTCAAACGGTTTTAGAAACTAGAGTGTTTTCTATCCAATAGTAATAATAATATGCATATTGTACGAGCAAGAATTGAGTACGAGGCCGTTTGAATTGGGCACGATTTTCCCCCAAAGTGAAAACAGCGCCCTCTGTCCTCAACAGGTTAAAGTGGCCTTTTATTGTCCGCAGCACAAGGTGCACCTGTGTAATGATAATGCTTTTTAATCAGCTTCTCGATAAACCACACCTGTCAGGTGAATGGACTATCTTGGCAGAGGAGAAATGCCCACTAACAGGGATGTAAACAAATGTGTGCAAAACATTTTTAAGAAATAAGCATTTTGTGCATACTTTATGTAAAATGTTGGTGATTTTGTATTTTAGCTCATGAAACATGGGACCAACACTTTACATGTTGCGTTTAAATTTTTGTTCAGTGTAATAACCTTCCATTACAATTCTAATTTCATTCAACGTGACAGTGAATGGAGGGCTTCCAAAAACAGACTACCTGGACAGCATAGCAATGAGGGCCAGAAAGCTATTAGCGAGGCTACTCTAGCCTCGTGGGCGCCTCACTGCTCCAACCCTGGCTCTTTGCTGACCAGATGGCTGACCAATTTCTCCGATCTGCTTGAGTGAACATCTGTGCGGTGTGTTTACCATACTGTAAATACCACTGCGTTTACTTCCCCTTTATCTATAGTAAAGTGGGTTTGTATGGGTAAACATGGTAAACACACCGTGTTGTAGCCTCATGACATTTGAGTCCGACTCCTGTTTGGAAAAATTTGCGGCCATAACCTGTATAGATTTCCTAGGCTGATACCGTTTTGCACCACTATGCCCTTTTAAAATGATCACTCTATATTTTCGGCGCTGCACTTTTGAGATTTCTCACCTCTCCTTGAAAGTCTACTTTTCTGCCGCTTAAGCTACCCCTACTAGTGTGAGATAGATTAATAAAATGAAATGTAGTTGCTGTAGCTGCGCTCTCTGCCATCTTTCTGCCAAATGTACAGATTGTTAAAGCTTCATTTTCATTAACTATGTAAATGGGTTTCTCTGACAGCCAGTGTCAAGTTTGTTCAAAGGCTATATTAACTTATACGGGATCGGTGTCCCTAAAGGCTATATTAATATGTGATTGGGGGAGTCCACAGGAGGTACTAGCCAATCCCTGCTGATTTAACCTTAAATGGTTGACTGTTTTATGAATATTTGTGCTTTTCATTTAGTGAACTCATCATGTAAACTGTATCTGTTTATTGCAATGTCAGACCATCATGTACTAGTGAACACTCTTGACAAGTCAATTTACAGGTAGGTCATGTAGCTATGGAATTTTCATAGGCCCCTTAGAGAGCCAGAGGTAGAGTTTTTATTTCATAAACACGAGCTTGGGAAAAAATGGGAAACGATTAGTTATAGATTGAGGACACGGAAATTATGAATAAAAAATGAACACTGGATGTTTCACTGGATGACTGATGGGTAAGCAACACCTTGGCACTTCGATAGGACCTTTATTCAGAGTACTTTGAATACCGGTAATAATATTCCATAAGAGAACTTGAGACAAAAGTGTATCCAAAGCATCATAAAGAAGCTCACAACATGTAATCCTCAGTACAAGGGATTACTTCTTTGTTTAAAATTTTTTATTATTTTTTCTAAACGCAAAAAGTAAAGTGACCATTTCTCTCCCTGTTCGTCTTCTGGCACTAAATGTGGTTTCTCATGTACACCCACTATTATGAAGTAAATGAGATACAGATTTCTTTCACCCTGCTCTGCGTAATACGCTCGCAGGCTCTAGTACGCTACGTCACATTACTCCATTAACCCGAGTCATCGTGCACAACAACACTGTTTCTAGTCTAATCGGGTTTACCACACCATGCATCGCAAAATACGGGTACAACAAGTACGACGTGGTGGTCAATTTGCTCACATAACTAATGGAATGGGCTATTTTTACCACAGAGTATTGGGGTTTCATTAGTAATAGTTACAGTGAATAGTAGAGACAGTCTATCAGTCCATCTGTTGTTCATTCATTGTTGATTGTCTATTTATGGAGGGTTCAGTCAGTGTTTCAGGTTAATCTCATATAGTGAAATTGGCCAATGATCTGCCATTGTTTACATGAGCGTCTTCGTTGATTCGATAGGGTTGTAGATGGGTCAATATGGCGCAAACATCATGTCAAGTCTGTTGCTCAATTCATTTGTGTTGTCTTCAAAATGGGCCAAACACTTTGGTTGTCGATTTGTCCTTTGAGACGCCTTGAAAGCTGAAGGACTAGGAAACCTTTAGGCTGCACTATCTGTGTTCGTGTGGATAGAAATATTGTAGGTTTCGTTTCAGTAGAAAAAGGGGATTTTCATAGATTTTGTCCAGCAGCTGTACTTTATTTTGCATTTAAGTCAAGACTGCACGGAGGCTTATATTAATTTACATTTATATAGCTATCCAGTTACCACTAATTAAAGGCCAGATAAACGGATATACTTGTTTGTAGCAGTAAATCATTGGTGACGTCTAATATTTAAGCGTTAATGAAGATAGGTGTGCATGCTTGTCGCTAAGTTGTCGCTACATTTGGTGGCAGTATCCTCTAACGTTATATTTCCCTCATCACTCAGTGTCAAGTCCGTCATTGATAAGCATACATATTACTTTTTCTACCCAAGCTTTCTCCCTGTAACAACCCCTTAAGTGGCTGTCATTAATTAAGCTGTTTCCACTTTCTAGTCCTGCAATTTTCTAAATCGTGACAACAGACATGTCTACGTTTGTAAGCCTATTTCATGCACTGGCACAAATGTATGCACATAAATCCCTATGTTAGGCATGTTGAATCAAATACATAAAAATACAGTCTACGACAAATATACATTATCCTAAAATGGCAATGTTGTTTACTGATAAGGTAGAAGTGAGTGAGGCATGAGAATGCAGTGTGCTTGAGGCAATCCGTAAACACGGGCACCCTCATACATATCATCCTGACCAACCTGCCCTCTAAATACACCTCTGCTGTCTTCAACCAGGATCTCAGCGATCACTGCCTCATTGCCTACGTGCGTAATGGGTCCGCGGTCAAACGACCACCCCTCATCACTGTCAAACGCTCCCTAAAACATTTCAGCGAGCAGGCCTTTCTAATCGACCTGGCCCGGGTATCCTGGAAGGATATTGACCTCATTCCATCAGCTGAGGATGCCTGGTTATTCTTTAAAAGTGCTTTCCTCACCATCTTAAATAAGCATAACTAAATCAAGAAATGTAAAACTTAGAACAGATATAGCCGTTGGTTCACTCCAGACTTGACTGCCCTTGACCGGCACAAAAACATCCTGTGGCGTACTGCATTAGCATCGAATAGCCCCGCGATATGCAACTTTTCAGTTAGGAACCAATATACACAGGCAGTTAGGAAAGCAAAGGCTAGCTCCAAAAAGTTCTGGGACACTGTAAAGTCCTCCTCCCAGCTGCCCACTGCACAGAGGCTAGGAAACACTCTCACCACCGATAAATCTACGAAAATTGAGAAGTTCAATAAGCATTTTTCTATGTCTGGCCATGCTTTACACCTGGCTACCCCTACCTCGATCAACAGCTCTGCACCCCCCACAGCAACTTGCCCAAGCCTCCCCCACTTCTCCTTCACCCAAATCCAGATAGCTGATGATCTGAAAGAGCTGCAATATCTGGACCCCTACAAATCTGCTGGGCTAGACAATCTGGACCCTCTCTTTCTAAAATTATCCGCTGCAATTGTTGCAACCCCTTTTACTAGCCTGTTCAACCTCTTTTTCGTATCGTCTGAGATCCCTAAAGATTGGACAGCTGCCACGGTCATCCCCCTCTTCAAAGGGGGAGACACTCTAGACCCAAACTGTTACAGACGTATATCTATCCTACCCTGCCTTTCTAAAGTCTTCGAAAGCCAAGTTAACAAACAGATCACCGACCATTTCGAATCCCACCGTACCTTCTCCACTATGCAATCTGGTTTCAGAGCTGGTCATGGGTGCACCTTAGCCATGCTCAAGGACCTAAACGATATCATAACCGCCATTGATAAAAGACAATAGTGTGCAGCCGTCTTCATCGACCTGGCCAAGGCTTTCGACTCTGTCAATCACCGCATTCTTATCGGCAGACTCATCGGGTTTCTCAAATGACTGCCTCACCTGGTTCACCAACTACTTCTCTGATAGAGTTCAGTGTGTCAAATCGGAGGGCCTGTTGTCCGGACCTCTGGCAGTCTCTTTGGGGGTGCCACAGGGTTCAATTCTCGGGCCGACTCTCTTCTCTGTATACATCAATGATGTCTCTCTTGCTGCTGGTGATTCTCTGATCCACCTCTACGCAGATGACACCATTCTGTATACATCTGACACTTCTTTGGACACCTCTAGACGAGCTTCAATGCCATACAACTCTCCTTCCGTGGCCTCCAACTGCTCTTAAATGCAAGTAAAACTAAATGATCGCTGCCCGCACACGCCCGCTCATCAAGCATGACGGTTCTGACTTAGAATATGTGGACAATTACAAATACCTAGGTGTCTGGTCCTACCAGACTCACATTAAGCATCTCCAATCCAAAATTAAATCTAGAATCAGCTTCCTATTTCGCAACAAAGCATCCTTCACTCATGCTGCCAAACATACCCTCGTAAAACTGACTATCCTACCGATCCTTGACTTCAGCAATGTCATTTACAAAATAGCCTCCAACACTCTACTAAGCAAATTGGATGTAGTCTATCACAGTGCCATCCATTTTGTCACCAAAGCCCCATATATTACCCACCACTGCGACCTGTATGCTCTCATTAGCTGGCCCTCGCTTCATATTCATCGCCAAACCCACTGGCTCCAGGTCATCTATAAGTCTTTGTTAGGTAAAGCCCCGCCTTGTCTCAGCTCACTGGTCAACATAGCAGCATCCACCCGTAGTACACGCTCCAGCAGGTATATTTCACTGGTCATCCCAAAGCCAACTCCTACTTTGGCCACCTTTCCTTCCAGTTCTCTGCTGCCAATGACAGGAACGAATTGCAAAAATCACTGAAGCTAGAAACTTATATCTCCCTCTCTAACTTTAAGCATCAGCTGTCAGAGCTGCTTATCGATCATTGCATCTGTACACAGCCCAGCTGTAAATAGCCCACCCAACTATCTCATCCACATATTATTTGTTTTTTTTCCTCCTTTGCACCCCAGCATCTCTACTTGCACATTCATCTTCTGCACATCTATCACTCTAGTGTTAATGCTAAATTGTAATTATTATGCCACTATGGCCTATTTATTGCCTTTCCTCCCTAATCTTACTACGTTTGCACACACTGTATATAGATGTTTTATTGTGTTATTGACTGTATGTTTGTTTATCCCATGTGTAACTCTGTGTTGTGTGGAGGATGAATCAGAATTAGTTGCGTAACATAGATAAATAAGATGTTTTATTTACATAATAATGCTTATGTGAGATATTTGTCATTAGAATGTATCCCTTTGAACTATACTGTTGGCAGTTGCACCTTTCCCTTCTCAGCTAGGGCTCAGTCACTTGGGGCCCAGAGAGGGGAGAGGTCAGAATGGAACATTGTCTTCATATGTGAATGTATCTGTTAAACCATGTGAAGGGATGGCGTGATTAAGGGGGAACCAATTATCTCTTGGCTCCACAATGTATGTGCCCAAGTCACTCCCCTCAGTGAGCTTGTCCAGGAGTGGGGAGAAGAGGGGGTTTACTTGAGATGGGAGAATATAGAGTTGACAATTGAGTCATGCCTTGGATGAGGTAATGTTTTGGTACTATGAAGTACCAGGAACGAGATTAGAACCTCATTTTAGAGACCAAACTGAGTGATAATTTATAGTGAATGCAATCTGGCAAAGGGATACTCCTTTCTCAAGTAAAAGGCCCTTTGTGAAGAGTTCCTAAGATCTGTGGTTTGTCATGTCGACTAGGGGGGTGGATCTTTGCTATAAAATATCTCAGTTGCCATTATGTTGACACTCTCAACTATTCATTAGAGATAGTGAATTGTTGAAAGTGAAATTCTATCGCAAAGCTTAATTATTATTAAAGGTGAAGTTTAAGTATAACTCTGACTGGTGTGTGGTTTGTAACTCTCCTCATTTGGTAATACAGGAAATTGCCACGGCAGTTGTTTGTGTCACACTGCTTTGCTTTATCTTGGCCAGGTTGCAGTTGTAAATGAGAACTTGTTCTCAACTGGCCTACCTGGTTAAATAAAGGTGAAATAAATACAATAAAGGTGACTCTCCTATGTCCTGTGCTCTTTCTCAATTCCTCTTTCCTGGATTCCTCGTATCTTCTTTCCTCTCTTCCTTTTCAAGACCTATTGTAGAAGAAGGTCCTAGGGTATGTACCTTCTCCTCCAATACAATTGAGAAGGAGGTGAGGAGATGGGATGCAAGGAATCATAGAAATACGGATTGAGATAGAAACCTTACTTCCTACTCAAAGATGTAAATGTTGTGGATCAAACTTAGCCCAGTCCCTCAAGCACTGGAAATACTGAGGATGACAGAAGACCTGCTTTGTGAAGGGAAAAACGTTGGCCAAGAGAGAGACAGAACTATGAATGTTTTCAATTCAATGAACACCCTGTGTAAAGAGTCTGATATTTCCTCAGTACAAGCACTCTGTGTACTATAAATCACACACATACACACACACACATACAAATGGGACATATCAAAAACATCTCACTCTTTCATGGCCTCCATGAAGTGACAGACCGACAGACCGGCAGTTTGAAAGATATGTGACAGCATAATGGCTAGGTGGTGAGACAAATTTGATAAAAATCCATGCTGTGAACATGGCAGGTGAAGGCGTTCAACCAGCAACACATTATGTTGTCCTTGACTTGCAATCTGTTACCTGAAATGCTCTATAATTGATGAACCCATTCAGTGCAATCTAAATTGAAATGTGCTCCATGGCAGGCTGCAGGCTGCGAGGAGGATGAGGTTGGAGAAATTACATTTCACAGCATTGAGAACCCAGACGGTGCCATGGAGTGAATAGCTGCAGGGGAAAGTGAATTGGACTCAGTGAAAACATAGCTGCCGAAGTGCCTTATTTGCTTTCGCTTACCCTTCGTGTACTCTACTCTACAGTTCAGTGTGCTGAATATGGGCCAAGGCCTTCTCCCTCAGTCCCTCCGTCCTGCGGAACAAGGTCAGAGCTGATATTTAAATACACACGGCTAAATTAGGCCCAGAGGTGTGCTGTGTGTTTTTGCAGGCCAAGACTTTCTTTCGGTGTCCTTGCCAAGACTTATTTTGGTCTGTACAGTCTGGTTCTTCAGAGGGATGTGCCTCCTCATCCCTGTCTTTCGAGACGATGACAACTCCTGTTCCAGTGCTTCTCATAGATTTCCATGTCAAAGATTTACTTTGTTTCTCCACTCAAGTATAAAGACCATGACTGTGTTACTTTCTTCAGATAGAGTGGAAGGCAAAGTCAATAAAGACTGTGTGAGAGGTGAATAATCGTTATATTGACTGTCATTATTTGCTGGGCTGATAGGCCAATTAGTGCCTTTACATAGAGATCTAGGAGTAGGAGCCATACTTTGCCTATACGCAGACTTCACGATGCGCATAGGGCCCCCGACCCCCAGATTTTACAATAATAAATAAAGAATAATATATACTATGTGTATATACAGTACCAGTCAAAAGTTTGGACACAACTACTCATTCCAGGGTTTAATAATAATAATAGTGAAGACATCAAAACTATGAAATAGCACATATGGAATCATGTCGTCACCAAAAAAGTGTTATTTTAATTTGTGGAATTTCTTTCCTTCTTAATGCATTTGAGCCAATCAGTAGTGTTGTGACAAGGTAGGGGTGGTATGCAGAAGATAGCCCTATTTGGTAAAAAACAGCTCAAATGAGCAAAGGGAAATGACAGTCCATCATTACTTTAAGACATGAAGGTCACTCAATGCGGAAAATTTCAAGAACTTTGAACATTTGTGGTGGTGAACACACCACCTTCCGGAGACACCTGAAACCCCACCTCTTTAAGGAATACCTAGGATAGGATAAAGTAATCCTTCTAACCCTTAAAATATTTAGATGCACTATTGTAAAGTGGTTGGTCCACTGGATATCATAAGGTGAATGCACCAATTTGTAAGTCGCTCTGGATAAGAGCGTCTGCTAAATGACTTAAATGTAAACATTTCTTCAAGTGTAGTTGCAAAAACCATCCAGCGCTATGATGAAACTGGCTCTCATGAGGACCACCACAGGAAAGGAAGACCCAGAGTTACCTCTGCTGCAGAGGATAAGTTCATTAGAGTTACCAGCCTCAGAAATTGCAGCCCAAATAAATGCGTCACAGAGTTCAAGTAGCAGACACATCTCAACATAATCTGTTCAGAGGAGACTCTTTGATATAGGGGGCAGCATTTTCACTTTTGGATGAATTGCGTGCCTATAGTGAACTGCCTCCTACTCTGTCCCAGATGCTAATATATGCATATTATTATTACTATTGGATAGAAAACACTCTGAAGTTTCTAAAACTGTTTGAATGATGTATGTGAGTATAACACAACTCATATGACAGGCAAAAACCTGAGAAAAAATCCAAACAGGAAGTGAGAATTCTGAGACTGGTCGATGTTAAAGTCATCGCCTATTCAATTCCCTGTAATATATGGATCTGTTTGCAGTTCCTACGCCTTCCACTAGATGTCAACAGTCTGTAGAATGCTGAATGAAGCCTCTAGTGTGATGTGGGGCCGGATGGGAGGTGTTTCAGTCATTGGTCTGGCAGATTGCCAGTTCTTGATCACGCGCTTTCCTCATGATATCGCCTTGCGTTCCATTACTTATACAGACATGAAGGAATGTTCCGGTTGGAACGTTATTGGATATATATGATAACAACATCCTGAAGATTGATTCTCTACTAAGTTTGACCAGTTTATTCGACTTGTAATATAACTTTTTGAGGTTTCGTCCGACGTTTGCCTGCATCTGCACGAGCGTTTGGACACGTGTACTACACATGCCAGCAAAAGTAGCTAATTGGACATAAGTAATGGACATTATCGAACAAAACAACGATTTATTGTGGAACTAGGATTCCTGGCAGTGCATTCTGATGAACATAATCAAAGGTAAGGGAATATTTATGATGTAATTTCGTATTTCTGTTGACTCCAACATGGCGGAGAAATGTTGTTAAATCTGAGCGCCGTCTCAGATTATTGCATGGTGTGCTTTTTACGTAAAGTTTTTTTTAAATCTGATACAGCGGTTGCATTAAGAACAAGTGTATCTTTAATTCTGTGTAAAACATGTATCTTTCATCAAAGTTTATGATGAGTATTTCTGTTATTTGACGTGGCTCTCTGCAATTACTCCGGATATTTTAGAGGCATTTCTGAACATGGCGCCAATGTAAACCGAGATTTGTGGATATAAATATGCACATTATCGAACAAAACATAAATGTATTGTGTAACATGATGTCCTATGAGTGTCATCTGATGAAGATCATCAAAAGTTAGTGATTCATTTTATCTCTATTTCTGCTTTTTGTGACTACTCTCTTTTGCTGGGAAAATGGCTGTGTTTTTCTGTGGCTATGTACTGAGCTAACATAATTGTTTGGTGTGCTTTCCCCGTAAATCCTTTTTGAAATCAAACATGTTGGCTGGATTCACATCATGCGTAGCTTTAATTTGGTGTCTTTCATGTGTGATTCCATGAAAGATTGATTTTTATAGTAATATATTTGAATTTGGCGCGCCACATTTTTTCTGGATTTTGGCCAAGTGGGACGCTACCATCCCACCTATCCCAGAGAAGTTAATCAGACCTTCATGGTCTAATTGCTGCAAAGAAACCACTACTAAAGGACACCAATAAGAAGAAGAGACTTGCTTGGGCCAAGAAACACGAGTAATGGACATTAGGCCGGTGGAAATCTGTCCTTTGAGATTTTTTGTTCCAACCACCGTGTCACTGTGAGACGCAGAGTAGGTGAAGAGATGGTCTCTGCATATGTGGTTCCCACCGTGAAGCATGGAGGAGAAGGTGTGATGGTGGGGGTGCATTGCTGGTGACACTGTCGGCGGGCAAGCTGATTAAACAGCATGATCATTACACAGGTGCACCTTGTGCTGGGGACAATAAAAGGCCACTCTAAAATGTGCAGTTTTGTCACACATCACAATGCCACAGATGTCAAGAGTTTTGAGGGAGCGTGCAATTGGCATGCTGACTGCAGGAATTTCCACCAGAGCTGTTGCCAGAGAATATAATGTTAATTTTTCTACCATAATCCACCTCCAACGTAATTTATGAGAATTTGCCAATACTTCAAACTGGCCTCACAACCGCAGACCATGTGTAACCACGCCAGCCCAAGACCTCCACATCCAGCTTCTTCACCTGCGGGATTGTCTGAGATGAGACAACCAGACATCTGATGAAACTGTGGGCTTGCACAACTGAAGAATTTCTGCACAAACTTCTAATCTGTGTGCTCATCATCCTCACTAAGGTCTTGACTTGACTGCAGTTCAGCATCGTAACCGACTTCAGTAGGCAAATTCTAGTAGTGTGCTCTTCACGGATGAATCCCGGTTTCAACTGTACCGGGAAGATGGCAGACACAGCGTGTATGTCATTGTGTGGGATAGCAGTTTGCTGATGTCAACATTGTGAACAGAGTGCCCCATGGTGGTGGTGGGTTTATGGTATGGGCAGGCATAAGCTACGAACAATGAACACAATTGCATTTTATCGATGGCAATTTGAATGCACAGAGATACTGTGACGAAGTCCTGATTCCCGTTGTCATGCCATTCATCTGCGCCATCACCTCCTGTTTCAGCACGATAATGTCGCAAGTACACCATTCCTGGAATCTGAAAATATCCCAGTTCTTCTATAGCCTGCATACTCACCAGACATGTCACCCTTTGAGCATGTTTGGGATGCTCTGGATCAATGTGTATGACAGCGTTTTCCAGTTCCCACCAATATCCAGCAGCTTCACACAGCCATTGAAGAGGAGTGGGACAAAATTACACAGGCCACAATCAACAGCCTGATCAACTCTATGCGAAGTAGATGTGTCGCGCTGCATGAGGCAAGTGGTGGTCACACCAGATACTGACTGGTTTTCTGATCCACGCTCTACTTTTTTTTAAGGTATCTGTGACCAACAGATACATATATGTATTCCCAGTCATGTGAAATCCATAGATTAGGGCCAAATGAATTTATTTAAATTGACTGATTTCCTTTTTTAATTCTAACTCAGTAAAGTATTTGAAATTGTTTCATGTTCTATTTAGATTTTTGTTCAGTATAAATAGGGTGGGCAGTTCGTGACACTGATAACCTTATCTCCATAAGGTCTCCATAAACCTGGTTCACCAACTACTTCTCAGACAGAGTTCAGTGTGTCAAATCGGAGGGCCTGTTGTCCGGACCTCTGGCAGTCTTTATGGGGGTGCCACAGGGTCCAATTCTCGGGCCGACTATTCTCTCTGTATATATCAATGATGTCGCTCTTGCTGCTGGTGATTCTCTGATCCACCTCTACGCAGACGACACCATTCTGTATACATCTGGCACTTCTTTGGACACTGTGTTAATTAACAAACCTCCAAACGAGCTTGAATGCCATACAACACTCCTTCCGTGGCCTCCAACTGCTTTTAAATTCTAGTAAAACTAAATGCATGCTCTTCAACCGATTGCTGCCCGCACACACCCGACCGACTAGCATCACTACTCTGGACGGTTCTGACTTAGAATATGTGGACAACTACAAATACCTAGGTGTCTGGTTAGACTGTAAACTCTCCTTCCAGACTCACATTAAGCATCTCCAATCCAAAATTAAATCTAGAATCAGCTTCCTATTTCGCAACAAAGCCTCCTTCACTCATGCTGCCAACATACCCTCGTAAAACTGACTATCCTACCGATCCTTGACTTCGGCGATGTCATTTACAAAATAGCCTCCAACACTCTTCTCAGGAAACTGGATGTAGTCTATCACAGGGCCATCCATTTTGTCATCAAAGCCCCATATACTACCCACCACTGTGACCTGTATGCTCTCGTTGGCTGGCCCTCACTACATATTCGTCCACAAACCCACTGGCTCCAGGTCATCTATAAGTCTTTGCTAGGTAAAGCCCCGCCTTATCTCAGCTCACTGGTCACCATAGCAGCACCCACCCGTAGTACACGCTCCAGCAGGTATATTTCACTGGTCATCCCCAAAGCCAACACTTCCTTTGGCCACCTTTCCTTACAGTTCTCTGCTGCCAATGACTGGAACGAATTGCAAAAATCACTGAAGCGAGAGACTTATATCTCCCTCTCTAACTTTAAGCATCAGCGGTCAGAGCGGTTTACCGATCACTCTACCTGTACACAGCCAATCTGTAAATAGCACACCCAACTACCTCATTCCCATAATTGTATTTACCTTCTTGCTCTTTTTCACCACAGTATCTCTATTTGCACATCATCATCTGCACATCATCACTCCAGTGTTAATGCTAAATTGTAATTGTTTCGCTCATACGGCCTACTTATTGCCTTACCTCCCTAATCTTCTACATTTGCACACACTGTACATAGATTTTTATATTGTGTTATTGACTGTACGTTTGTTTATGTGTAACTCTGTGTTGTTGTTTTTGTCGAACTGCTTTGCTTTGTCTTGGCCAGGGCGCAGTTGTAAATGAGAACTTGTTCTCAACTGGCCTACCTGGTTAAATAAAGGTGAAATAAATATAATAAAGGTGACTCTCCTAAAATATTTTTAAAAATTTAAAAATATTAATAAATCAGTCACTACCCCAAAACGTGATGGGCATCTGAGGCTTTTGCGTACTGCCCTGCCTGTGCTTCAAGCATAACATTTTCTCCAATGCCACATTTTCACAAGTACAGTCACATCTCCCAGAAGGACACGAATAAGTAGCTAGGAACATGTATTTAAGAATTGTGTCACAAAAGCTGTCAATGCTGAATAATTCATGTCTATATTTTACTGCTGCAGAGGAGAGAGGAAAGGAGGGAGGAGCGATCTGGCTGATAACATGGAGAGAGAATGCTTCTTAAATGGGGTGGATGGGAGATTGCATTGGGGAGAGAGAAAATGAACCAGTAAATATTTGTGACAATAGCCCTGTGAACTTTCTCCAGGCTTTTTCCCCTGACCTCATCTCATGCCACCCTCATAAAAAATTAAGAGGGGGGGGAAATGGTGCTCCTTGGCTGGTTCCTTACCAGGATGCCCTTTCTTGCATTAATTGAAATGATGCCAGGAGTGAGGAGGTCAAGTTTAAAGAGATGCCAAGGAGGGTGTAAATTGGTCCCAGTGCTAGAGTTCCTGTGGGATCTAGGAAACATTTTGCTCAGCTACTAAGGTTATTGGGCGTCAGAGCTTAATTTCACTTGTCTCAGGATAGTATTACGTTTGGCCTGTTTAATAGTAATAACCCAGTACCTCAGTGTTTTTGACATTTTTTTAACATTTGATGCAACCTGTATTCATATAGGTATATCCCTTTGAGGTCAATGCTCTTTTATGAGGGAGACCTGTACCAAGAAGAAAGAAAGAAAGAAAGAAAGAAAGAAAGAAAGAAAGAAAGAAAGAAAGAAAGAAAGAAAGAAAGAAAGAAAGAAAGAGAGCGAGAGAGAGAGAGAGAGAGAGAGAATCAACTTGTTTTGAGGGTGAAGTCATCAACTTGTTTTGAGGGTGAAGTCATCAACTTGTTTTGAGGGTGAAGTCATCAACTTGTTTTGAGGGTGAAATTTTTAATGTTATGATATTTAGTGATAATGAATTGTGTTTGGTTGTCAACGCAACAAAATATGAACATTTGAAGGAGATGTATCTTCTGCTTGGATAGTTCCATCTGTGCCACTGACTACAAATGTATCATTTATATGTTTGTTTCACATCTCCATCTCAAACAAAAATGTTAGTAAAAAGAATAGAACTTAATTTTTTTTTATTATTTAATGTGCATTTAAAGTTTGATTTGATTTAATCCTATTATTTTAACTTACATATGAATAGCATCATTGATGATATATGAGTGATAAAGTATCACATTTAATTCATTTGCTCTGTTAAAACTTTGGAATGACTTCGATAGCAACAATGAATCTATTTAGTTTTTAAGTTAATAATTGATGTGTTGGATTCACGACCCAATCTCAACCAACAATCTAAGTAAAGATAATGGATTAAATTAAATTAAATGTTTCATGTACATTTAAATAACATTTTATTTGATTAAGTCCTATTCTTTTAACTTAGATTTTTGGTTGAGATGGAGACGTGAATCCAACATATCAATTATTAATATGTAAACAAACTGGAATTAAAGCCAGAACTCAGCTAGGTGAAGTGAACGTCTGTGCTCGCATACTCACTTAAAATACATTCACTTGAAAAACGCGAAAGAAAAGTGGCAATATTAGTTTCTCTCTCTTGAGATACCGTATCAACATCATAGGCACTACACTTCCTCAAAATATTCCAAATGAATCTAAGATACCGTAAAACTTCAATTAACCGCAGTCTCAAATAGCCCCCTGTCCCTTTAATATAGTTGGGGCGGCAGGTAGAGTAGTGGATCGAGCATTGGGACAGTAACCAAAAGGTTGCTGGATAAAATCCCCAAGCTGACAAGTTAAAAATCTGTTGTTCTGTCCCTGAACAAGGCAGTTCCCCAGTAGGCCGTCATTGTAAATAAGAATTTGTTCTTAGCTGACTTGCCTAGTTAAATAAATGAAAAAAATAGCCAGGCTCTAAATGCCCGCTCTAAATGAAGGTTACCAGGAGTTTTTACGAGGTTTACTGTTTCATTAGTTACATTCAATAATTCAGTAATGACTAGCAATCATCTTTTTATATCGCAAATAAAAAACTGCTAGCTAACTGACAAGCACAAAAACACTCGACAACTTCTGGAGAACAAACCCCAAGAAATAATCTGAACGCCCCCCAGAATCGTTTCAGATCCTTGATATCTTTCGTGTGCGCGTATGGACTGCCCGCTTCAATTCAAACCACAGTTCAAACCCATTTTCAATGGGGTTCAAGTCCGGAGACTGAGATGGCCATTGCAAAACTTCATTTAGCATTTTTTCTGTGGTACATTGTGAATTTTCATGTGTACTTGGGTTTATTGTATTTTACCCCCTTTTTCTCCCCAATTTTCAACCTTGTCTCATCACTGCAACTCCCCAACGGGCTCGGTAGAGGCATGCATGCATGGCGCAGCCCGCCCCACCGGCCAAACCCTCCCATAACCTAGACAACGCCATCCTATGGGACTCACGGACATGGCTGTTTGTGGCACAACCCAGGAATGAACCCGGGTCTGTAGTAACTCCACTTGCACTGCGAGGCAGTGCTTTAGACCGTTGAGCCACTCGGGAGGTGGGTGTATTGCCTTGCTGGAAGATGTATTCTCCTGACAGAGGCAAACAGGTTTGAGCTAAAATGTCCTGGTACATGATGCCGTTGACCTTAACAAAGGCCCCAGGACCATTGCAAACAAAATAGCCCCATAATGTCAAAGATCCACCACCATATTTTCTGGTATGCATTCTTCTTTCAAAGGCCAAACCCACCATCGGTGTGCGTGGCCAAACAGTTCTATTTTCATGTAATCTGACCATAGCACCGCCTGGAGTTTGCTAAACGGCATTGGCACTTGGATTGGAACCAGTGCTATGGTCATATGACACGAACATAGAGGTCTTTGGCCATGCACACCAGAGGTGAGTTTGGCCTTTTAAAAGAACAAGGCATATGCAGAAAATACCTCATGTAGATACAGATTGACCTTTAGACTCACTAGCTGCTAGTAAAAACGTGTGTGGGGACTCACAGTAAAGACCCCAGGTATTTATTTTTCACAGTGCCATAAGTATATAGCAAGCCCAGCACCTTCAGTGGAAAAGCTGATAAATACAAAATATCACCTGAGTCCCTGGATGAGACCGGGCCGCTTTGCATGACTGCACTCGGTATCTCTCCTCACTAAAGGACAAATTGTGTCTGCTACGAACAAGGGCAACATGGCCTACACAAACATACACACACGCACGGAATTTGACCAGGCCCAAAACCCTGGTCAAAACTAGTGCACTACAAAGGGAATAGGGTGCCATTTGGGATGCAGCGTATAGCAAACAAGGCTCAGCTACTGCTGTTCAAGCACTAAGCCTCAGCCAGGGAACGTTGTTACCCACTAACACAGACAGGCATGCACAGTCTCCTCTCTATTCACACTATTCAGGCTGCACTTTCTGTGACCAACTTAGGGCCACACACATTTCTACACAGAGAAATTGCTTCAACTCCCAAGGCACCCCATTCCACAAAGGAAAATGGAGACACCTATAAAGTGCTTGTTTACAGCTTTGCTGAGGAAGAACAATGCTATACTCTAAGAGTTCTGAATAAGGCATAACACTTTTTGGCTTTCTATCTTAGAAATTAGGAGGGCTCCATGGCATCAAAGTAGGATTCAAATATAAGCTTCACTTGCCATGTTCCACACCTTATATTGTAACAATCACTTTGTTAGTTTGTATAAAATGTCCCTCCTCACTGCTCTCAGACAGAAAAAGCAATACTGTCCTGTCAGTCTGTGTGCTAGTGACTCAGTTTATACTCCCTTTCCAAGAACCACGGTCACTCAAGTGCCATCTAAAAGTAATCAGTGCCATGTCTCTAACCCCAGCCAACAGGATCAGCTGGGGCTTTGTGAAAGCGAAATAGACTGCTGGACCCTGCCAAAAAAGCTTCAAAGTCATTTCTCCCAATCGGAGTCTCAGGATAGTTGTTAATCCACCATGCCCACCTGCCCATCATCTATAAATAAACTGGCCGCAACTTGTAAAGACGCCAGTTAAAAAGAGCCAGGTTTGAGGTCAGACTTTTATTAAATCCGATCAATCTTCATTTCCGCTTGCTTGAGCAGAGCAAATTGGTACAGGAGACAGCACACTGGGAACAGGTTGAGGAACTGTGGGTAGTGGAAGACAGGAAGTAGACAGGACAGCAAGAGTATGTTGCAATTTATTTCAAAGTGCAGCTGTGCTATGCAAATGAAAATGTTCTGTCATGACTTCTCTCTCATTAATCTGATGACTGTTATTTATCGAATCAACTAACTGTGTTTATTTGTTACGAGATTAAATAAATCATGCAACAATTGACTCATTAGGTATTTGGGGCAGCACGAGAGCACTCGTTTAAAGAGTTACCATCTACCGAATTAAACTCTTAACCTGTTTGGGCTGCAAGGGGCAGTATTGAGTAGCCTGATAAAATGTGCCCATTTCAAACGGCCTCGTACTCAATTCTTGCTCGTACAATATGCATATTATTATTACTATTGGATAGAAAACACTCTCTAGTTTCTAAAACCGTTTGAATTATTTCTCTGAGTGAAACAGAACTCATTCTGCAGCACTTTTCCTGACCAGGAAGTGGAACGTCTGAAATCGATGCTCTGTTCTTCTTCATGCCTATAAATGGGCACAAGACCTATTAGTATACATACACATCATACACCTTCCTCTGGTTGTCAAGAGGCTGTGAGAGAAGAAATTAGGTGATTATCTCGATCTGAGTTGGAACACATCATCTTGGAATCTCGTGTCCACCATTTTCGGTACTCTGAATAGCGCGAGCTGGACAGTGTGATTGCCTTTTGTTTAGCTTCCGTTATAGGCGACTACAATCTCCGGCTTTGATTTTATTTGATACATGTCACCATATCATCGTAAAGTATGTTTTTTCAATATGGTTTCATCAGATTATTGAAATTTTTTCGGGAGTTTTGCTGTGTTCCGTTCTCTTCCGTTTGTTGACATGGAGAGTGTTGTGCCACCCAGCTAGCGCGCTTGCTAAATGAAGAGGGAAAGTGTCCGTTCTGAATCCAAACAACGACTGTTCTGGACAAAGGACACCTTGTCCAACATTCTGATGAAAGATCAGCAAAAGTAAGACCCATTTTATGATGTTATTTCATATATCTGCCGTAGTCGCCGGCGCCCAAGTGTTTCTGGCTATTGTGCTAAGCTAATATAACGCTACATTTTGTTTACGCTGTAAAACACTTGATAAATCGGAAATATTGTCTGGAATCACAAGATGCCTGTCTTTCAATTGCTGTACACTATGTATTTTTCAGAAATGTTTTATGATGAGTATTTAGTTATTTGGCGTTGGTGTCTGTAATTTTTCTGTCTGCTTTCGGTGAAATTTCTGACTGTAGCTGCAATGTAAACTATGATTTATACCTGAAATATGCACATTTTTCTAACAAAACATATGCTATACAATAAATATGTTATCAGACTGTCATCTGATGAAGTTGTTTCTTGGTTAGTGGCTATTTATATCTTTATTTGGTCGAATTTGTGATAGTTACTGAAGGAGTAAAAAACTGATGGAGTAAAAAAAGTGTTGTCTTTTGCTAACGTGGTTAGCTAATAGATTTACATATTGTGTCTTCCCTGTAAAACATTTAAAAAATTGGACATGTTGGCTTGATTCACAAGATGTGTACCTTTCATCTGGTGTCTTGGACTTGTTAATGTGTGAAAGTTAAATATTTAAAAATATATATATTTTGAATTTCGCGCCCTGCACTTTGAGCTGGCTGTTGTCATAAGTGTACCGACGTCGGGCTGCAGCCATAAGAAGTTAACCTCTTGACGCTAGGGGTCAGATTATTATTATTATTATTTTTAAATAACGTTCCCAAGGTAAACGGACTATTTCTCAGGTCCAGATCGTAAAATATGCATATAATTTACAGATTAGGATAGAAAACACTCCAAAGTTTCCAAAACTGTCAAAATATTGTCTGTGAGTATAACAAAACTGATTCTGCAGGCGAAAACCTGAGAAAATCTAACCCGGACGTGATAAAAAAACTTTTTTATCTGTGTTTCATTTCCCGTCTTTCTTCCAATTAAAGGGGTATCAACCAGATTCCTTTTCCAATGACTTCCTCAGGCTGTGACCAGGCTTTAGACATAGTTTCAGGCTTTTATTTTGAAAAATTAACTAGATTTTTCAAAAGTAGTCAGGTGTCCTCTGAATAGTTCCTGAGCGCGCGAGAGGGGAGTTCTCCATTTTCTTTTTCTCTCTTATTGAATAGGTTACGGTCCGGTTGAAATATTATCGATTATGTTAGTTAAAAACAACATGAGGATTGATTATAAAAAACTATTTTCTACGACCATTACGGATACTTTTTGGAATGTTCGTCGAACGGAACGAGGCTGTAGTTTTCTGAACATAACGTGCAACCCAAACAGCGTTTTTTTCTTATAAAAGTAATATTTATTGAACAAAAAGAACATTTGTTGTGTAACTGGGAGTCTCGTGAGTGCAAACATCCGAAGATTATCAAAGGTAAGCGATTCATTTTATTGCTTTTCTGACTTTCGTGACCAAGCTAACCAAGCTAATGTAAGGCTAACTGTTCTAGCATTGATTGATACACTCACAAAAGCTTAGATTGCTTTCGTTGCAAAGCATATTATCAAAATCTGACACGATAGGTGGATTAACAACAAGCTAAGCTGTGTTTTGGTATATTTCACTTGTGATTGCATGATTATAAATATTTTTAGTAATATTTCTGAATCTGATACGACTGGGAATTTTCTTCTGCCTTTCAGCACCGGAACGAGGCTGTAGTTTTCTGAACATAACGCACAACCCAAATGGCGTTTTTTTGTTATAAAAGTAATATTTATCGAACAAAAAGAACATTTATTGTGTAACTGCGAGTCTCGTGAGTGCAAACATCCGAAGATTATCAAAGGTAAGCGATTAATTTTATTGCTTTTCTGACTTTCGTGACCATGCTAATTTGGGGCTAGCTGTTCTAGCATTGATTGATACACTCACAAAAGCTTGGATTTCTTTCTCTGTAAAGCATATTTTCAAAATCTGACACGATAGGTGGATTAACAACAAGCTAAACTGTGTTTTGGTAAATTTCACTTGTGATTGCATGATTATAAATATTTTTTGTAATATTTTGCGCCCTCAATTCAGCGGTTGTTTAGGAAAATGATCCCGTAAAAGGGATCCGTGCGCAGAGAAGTTAACTTCTCTCGGATATGTGGGACGCTACTGTCCCACTTGACCAAAAGCCAGTAAAAATGCAGAGCGCCAAATTCAAATATATTACTATAAAAATCAAACTTTCATGAAATCACACATGAAAGAAAGTGTGAAAGATTCACACTTGTTGTGAATCCAGCCAACATGTCTGATTTCAAAAAGGATTTACTGCGAAAGCACACCAAACGAGTATGTTAGGTCAGTAGATAGCCACAGAAAACACAGCCATTTTTCCAGCCAAAGAGAGGAGTAACAAAAAGCAGAAATAGAGTTTAAATTAATCACTAACCTTTGATGATCTTCATCAGATGACATGTTACACAATACATGTATGTTTTGTTCGGTAAAGTTCATATTTATATCCAAAAATCTGAGTTTAGGCGGGATGCTACTGTCTCACTTGGCAAAAAGCCAGAGAAAATGCAGAGCGCCAAATTCAAATGAATTACTATGAAATTTACTATAAAAATCTAACTTTCATTAAATCACACATGAAAGTTACCAAATTAAAGCTACACTGGTTGTGAATCCAGCCAACATGTCTGAATTCAAATAGGCTTTTCCGCGAAAGCAAACAATGCTATTATCTGAGGATAGCACAATAGTAAACAAAGAGAGAAAAGCATATTTCAACCCTGCAGGCGCGACACAAAACGCAGAAATAAAAATATAATTCATGCCTTACCTTTGACGAGCTTCTGTTGTTGGCACTCTAATATGTCCCATAAACATCACAAATGGTCCTTTTGTTCGGTTAATTCCGTCGATATATATCCAAAATGTCAATTTATTTGGCACGTTTGATCCAGAAAAACACAGCTTCCAAATTGCTCAAACGTGACTATAAAATATCTCAAAGGTTACCTGTAAACTTTGCTAAAAAATGTCAAACTACTTTTGTAATACAACTTTAGGTATTTTTAAACGTTAATAATCGATAAAATTGAAGACGGGATGATCTGTGTTCAATACAGGATTAAAACCAACTATAGCCAGCGTTCTGCTCACGCGCTTCTATCTAACAGGACACTTAATGTGACTCTCACTCAAGATGGCCGTACTTCTTCATTACACAAAGGAATAACCTCAACCAATTTCTCAAGACTGTTGACATCCAGTGGAAGCGGTAGGAACTGCAAGCAGGTCGATTAGAAATCTGGTTTCCCAATGAAAAATCATTGAAAAGAGAGTGACCTCAAAAAAACAAATATCTGAATGGTTTGTCGTCGGGGTTTCGCCTGCTAAATAAGTTCTGTTATACTCACAGACATGATTCAAACTGTTTTAGAAACTTCTGAGTGTTTTCTATCCAAATACTAACAATATGCATGTCTTATCTTCTGGGGATGAGTAGCTGGCAGTTGAATTTGGGTATCAAATCAAATCAAATCAAATTTTATTTGTCACATACACATGGTTAGCAGATGTTAATGCGAGTGTAGCGAAATGCTTGTGCTTCTAGTTCCGACAATGCAGTAATAACCAACAAGTAATCTAACCTAACAATTCCACAACTACTACCTTATACACACAAGTGTAAAGGGATAAAGAATATGTACATAAAGATATATGAATGAGTGATGGTACAGAACGGCATAGGCAAGATGCAGTAGATGGTATAGAGTACAGTATATACATATGAGATGAGTAATGTAGGGTATGTAAACATAAAGTGGCATAGTTTAAAGTGGCTAGTGATACATGTATTACATAGAGATGGCAAGATGCAGTAGATGATATAGAGTACAGTATATACATATACATATGAGATGAGTAATGTAGGGTATGTAAACATTATATTAAGTGGCATTGTTTAAAGTGGCTAGTGGTACATTTTTACATAATTTCCATCAATTCCCATTATTAAACTATATTGAAAAAACATACTTTACGATGATATTGTCACATGTATCAAATAAAATCAAAGCCGGAGATATTAGTCGTCCATAACGACAGCTTATCAGAAGGCAAATCCAGGTCCCTCCTCGCGCGCTCCAGAAAACAGGAAACTGGTGATACGTCATGCCAAGAGCATTTATTCGTGCCCCGATCAAGTTACACACTCAATTTCTTCTCTCACTGCTTGTCGACATCTAGTGGAAGACGTATGAAGTGCATCTAAACTAATAAATATCAAGGACTTTAATAGGCAGCCCCTAGAAGAGTGCATCGATTTCAGATTTTCCACTTCCTTTCAGGAAGTTTGCTGCAAAAGGAGTTCTGTTTTACTCACAGATATAATTCAAACGGTTTTAGAAACTAGAGTGTTTTCTATCCAATAGTAATAATAATATGCATATTGTACGAGCAAGAATTGAGTACGAGGCCGTTTAAATTGGACACGATTTTCCCCCAAAGTGAAAACAGCGCCCTCTGTCCTCAACAGGCTAACTAACCAAGAACCAACCAAACTAACCAAGAAACAACTTCATCAGATGACAGTCTTATAACATGTTATACAATAAATCTATGTTTTGTTCGAAAAATGTGCATATTTGAGGTATAAATCAGTTTTACATTGCAGCTACCATCACAGCTACCGTCACAAATAGGACCGAAGCAGCCAGAGTAATTACAGACACCAACGTCAAATACCTAAATACTCATCATAAAACATTTCTGAAAAATCGATGGTGTATAGCAAATTAAAGATAAACATCTTGTGAATCCAGCCAATATTTCCGATTTTTTAAGTGTTTTACAGCGAAAACACAATATAGCATTATATTAGCTTACTACAATAGCCTACCACACTACCGCATTCATTCATCAAGGTACGTTAGCGATAGCAATAGGCACGTTAGCGATAGCGAATAAACCAGCAAAAGATATATCATTTTTGACTAACCTTGATAAGCTTCATCAGATGACAGTCCTAGAACATCAGGTTATACATACACTTATGTTTTGTTCGAAAATGTGCATATTTAGAGCTGAAATCAGTGGTTATACATTGTGCTAACGTAGCATCTTTTTCCCAGAATGTGCGGATATTTGTATGGCACTCAACTATTCTGATCCAAATAACTATACATAAACGTTACTAAAAAATACATGTTGTATAGGAAATGATAGATACACTAGTTCTTAATGCAATCGCCGTGTTAGAATTCTAAAAAATAACTTCATTACGACATCCAGCTTAGGTATAGCGAGAGAGTACCCAAAATCTGGGCGCTAACGACTATTTCACATGTTCGACAGATATATGAAATAGCATCATAAAATGGGTCCTACTTTTGATGATCTTTCATCAGAATGTTGTACAAGGGGTCCTTTGTCGGGAACAATCGTTGTTTGGCTTTAGAATGTCCTCTTCTCCAGTCAATTAGCACGGAAAGCTAGCAAAGTAGCGCGAAGCTCTCCTTCCTGAAAAAAGGCACACAACGCAACACGCCTAACGTCCCGAATAAATTTCAATAATCTAATAAAACTATATTGAAAAAACATACTTTACGATGATATTGTCACATGTATCAAATAAAATCAAAGCCGGAGATATTAGTCGTCTATAACGGCAGCATTTCAGAAGGCAAAACCAGGTCCCTTCACGCGCTCTCCAGAAAACAGGAAACTGGTGACACGTCATGCCGAGAGCTTTTATTCGACACCAGATCAAGTTACACACTCCATTTCTTCTCTCACTGCCTGTCGACATCTAGTGGAAGACGTATGAAGTGCATGTATACTGATATATATGAAGCCCATTTATAGGCAGGCCCTTGAACAGAGCATCAATTTCAGATTTTCCACTTCCTGTCAGGAAGTTTGCTCCAACTTGAGTTCTGTTTTACTCACAGATATAATTCAAACGGTTTTAGAAACTAGAGAGTGTTTTCTATCCAATAGTAATAATAATATGCATATTGTACGAGCAAGAATTGAGTACGAGGCCGCTTAACCTTTTCTCAATAGGGGGTGCTGTTGGCAATTTGTAATAATTTCGTTCCCAAATTAAACTGCCTCGTACTCAATTCTTGCTCGTACAATATGCATATTAGTATTACTATTGGGTAGAAAACACTCTCTAGTTTCTAAACCGTTTGAATTATATCTGTGAGTTAAACAGAACTGGAGTTAGAGCAATTTTCCTATGAGGATGTGAGAATGCTGAAATCTGCCTGTTGTTCTGAGGTCCCTTTATAAATTTGCCTGTCTTCTATTGGTTGAGATGCACTGCATACGCCTTCCCCTGGATGTCAGCGAATAGTGAGAATTGAAATGGTGTTGCTAGGCAGATCTGAGAGCTTATAAATGGGCTGGCAACGTGGGGTCCGTCCTTTCTTCTCTTCACCATGACGCAAAAAGGACCTCTGGATGTCGTTCTAGAAAGCTCCCGTTATAGCCCTTAGATATATCCGGCTCTGTTTTTATTCTATATAGGTGTTAAAGACATCATAATGTTGTTATTTTAAACCGAGTTATATCAGTTTATATCAGTATATTGCGATTTTCGGATATTTATTAGTGCTGCGTTATAGTGAGTTGGGCACGTCTTTGCCACATGGCTAATGTTTACTGCTAATTCCAACGTTGAAGACGACAATCTACAACCGAGCAACGATTCTTTTGGAAAAAGGACAACTTGCCCAAGATTCTGATGGGAGTTCATCAAAAAGTAAGAACTATTTATGATGTTAATTCGTTGTTCTGTTGAAAAATGTTAAACTCATATTCCGCCATTAATCTCGGTGCGGTGTCGCTTTAACGCACGCTGTATGTCGTAGTAACGTTAATTTTAAAAATCTAACACAGCGATTGCATTAAGAACTAATGAACTAACTAAAACATATGCTATACAATAAATATGTTATCAGACTGTCATCTGATGAAGTTGTTTCTTGGTTAGTGGCTATTTATATCTTTATTTGTTCGAAATTGTGATAGCTACCTATGCAGGAAAAAAATGGTGGGAAAAAAAAGTTGTGTCTTTTGCTATCGTGGTTAGCTAATAGATTTACATATTGTGTCTTCCCTGTAAAACATTTAAAAAATCAGAAATGATGGCTGGATTCACAAGATGTGTATCTTTCATCTGGTGTCTTGGACTTGTGATTTAATGATATTTAGATGCTAGTATTTACTTGTGACGCTATGCTAGGCTATGCTAGTCAGCTTTTTTACTGATGGGGGTGCTCCCGGATCCGGGATTGTGATGAAGTAGAAGTTAAATTGGGCACGATTTTCCCCCAAAGTGAAAACAGCGCCCTCTGTCCTCAACAGGTTAAGCTTCTAGTCATGAAACCTATGCAGCCTACTCAATCACGTTTTATAGCTACTCTTTACAGGACTCCTGGGCCATATACAGCGTTCCTCACTGGGCCATATACAGAGTTCCATGAATTCCTATCGGACCTTGTAGTCATGGCAGATAATATTCTAATTTTGGTGATTTTAATACAGTATTCACATGGAAAAGTCCACAGACCCACTCCAAAAGGCTTTCGGAGCCATCATCGACTCAGTGGGTTTTGTCCAACATGTCTCTGGACCTACTCACTGTCACAGTCATACTCTGGACCTAGTTTTGTCCCATGGAATAAATGTTGTGGATCTGAATGTTTTTCCTCATAATCCTGGACTATCGGACCACCATTTTATTACGTTTGTAATCGCAACAAATAGTCTGCTCAGACCCCAACCAAAGAGCATCAAAAGTCGTGCTATAAATTCTCAGACAACCCAAAGATTCCTTGACACCCTTCCAGACTCCCTCTGCCTATCCAAGGATGTCAAAGGACAAACATCAGTTATCCGCCTAACTGAGGAACTCAATTTAACCCTGCGCAATAACCTAGATGCAGTTGCACCCCTAAAAACTAAAAACATTTGTCATAAGAAACTAGCTCCCTGGTATACAGAAAATACCCGAGCTCTGAAGCAAGCTTCCAAAAAATTGGAACGGAAATGGCGCCACACCAAACTGGAAGTCTTCCGGCTAGCTTGGAAAGACAGTACAGTGCAGTATCGGAAAGAGCCCTCACTGCTGCTCGATCATCCTATTTTTCCAACTTAATAACTTGTTATGGATAGGGTGCAGCATTTTCACGTTTGGATGAAAAGCGTGCCCAGAGTAAACTGCCTGCTACTCAGTCCCAGTTGCTAATATATGCATATTATTATTAGATTTGGATAGAAAACACTCTGAAGTTTCTAAAACTGTTTAAATGATGTATGTGAGTATAACAGAACTCATATGGCAGGCCAAAACCTGAGAAAAAATCCAACCAGGAAGTGGGAAATCGGAGGTTGGTCGTTTTTCAACTCATTCCCTATTGAAGATACAGTGGGATATGGGTCATGTTGCACTTCCTAAGGCTTCCACTAGATGTCAACAGTCTTTAGAACCTTGTCGGATGCTTCTACTGTGAAGCGGGGCCGAATGAGAGGGGAATGAGTCCGAGGTCTGGCAGAATGCTTTGAGCTCGTGACGCTCGTTCACTTGAGAGCGAGCTCTGTTCCATTTGCTCCACAAGGAATTCTCCGGTTGGAACATTATTGAAGATTTATGTTAAAAACATGCTAAAGATTGATTCTATACTTCGTTTGACATGTTTCTACGGACTGTAATATGACTTTTCGTCTGAACTTTTGCCTGGCCCTGCCCGCGTGTCGTGAGTTTAGATTGTGTACTGAACACGCGAACAACAAGGAGGAATTTGGACATAAATTATGGAATTTATGGCACAAATCAAACATTTATTGTGGAACTGGGATTCCTGGGAGTGCATTCTGACGAAGATCATCAAAGGTAAGTGAATATTTATAATGCTATTTCTGACTTATGTTGACTCCAACATGGCGAATATCTTCTTGGGTTGTGTTGGTCTCTGAGCACCGTACTCAGATTATTGCATGGTTTGCAATAATCTTTAAATCTGTGAATAGCACTTGTATCTTTTATTAATGTTTATTATGAGTATTTCTGTGATTTGATGTGGCTCTGTGCAAATTTACGGGATGTTTTGGAGGCAAAGCCAAATGTAAACTGAGGTTTTTGGATATAAATATGAACTTGATCGAACAAAACAAACATGTATTGTGTAACATGTTGTCCCGGGCGTGTCATCTGATGAAGAATATCAAAGGTTAGTGATTAATTTTATCAATATTTCTGCTTTTTGTGACTCCTCTCTTTGGTTGGAAAATCGCTGTATGCTTTCTGTGACTAGTTGCTGACCTAACATAATGATATGTTCTGCTTTCGCCGAAAAGCTTTTTTGAAATCGGACACTGTCGTTGGATTAACAAGAATTTTATCTTTAAAATGGTGTCTAATACTTGTATGTTTGAGAAAATGTAATTATGAGATTTCTGTTGATTGAATTTGGCGCCCAGCAATTTCATTGGCTGTTGGCGAGGGGTTCCGCTAGCGGAACGGGGGGAACCCCAGTCCTAGACAGGTTAATTGACGAAAATAAGAACATTCCAAAATTTGTTTTTGATACTGTTGCAAAGCTAACTAAAAAGCAGCATTCCCCAAGAGAGGATGGATTTCACTTCAGCAGTAAAAAATTCATGAACTTCTTTGAGGAAATCATTAGAAAGCAAATTACGGACTCCTCTTTAAATCTGCGTATTTCTCCAAAACTCAGTTGTCCTGAGTCTGCACAACTCTGCCACGACCTAGGATCAAGAGAGACACTCAAGTGTTTTAGTACTATATCTCTTGACACAATGATGAAAATATCATGGCCTCTAAACCTTCAAGCTGCATACTGGACCCTATTCCAACTGAACTACTGAAAGAGCTGCTTCCTGTGCTTGGCCTTCCTATGTTGAACATAATAAATGGCTCTCTATCCACCGGATGTGTACCAAACTCACTAAAAGTGGCAGTAACAAAGCCTCTCTTGAAAAAGCCAAACCTTGACCTAGAAAATATGAAAAACGAATCGGACTATATCGAATCTTCCATTCCTCTCAAAAATCTTAGAAAAAGCTGTTGCACAGCAACTCACTGCCTTCCTGAAGACAAACAATGTATACGAAATGCTTCAGTCTTTTTTTAGACCCCATCATAGCACTGAGACTGCACTTGTGAAGGTGGTAAATTACCTTTTAATGGCGTCAGACCGAGGCTCTGCATCTGTCCTCGTGCTCCTAGACCTTAGTGCTGCTCTTGATACCATCGATCACCACATTCTTTTGGAGAGATTGGAAACCCAAATTGGTCTACACGGACAAGATCTGGCCTGGTTTAGATCTTATCTGTCGGAAAGATATCAGTTTGTCTCTGTGAATGGTTTGTCCTCTGACAAATCAACTGTCAATTTCGGTGTTCCTCAAGGTTCCGTTTTAGGACCACTATTGTTTTCACTATATATTTTACCTCTTGGGAATGTCATTCGAAAACATAATGTTAACTTTCACTGCTATGTGGATGATACATTTCAATGAAACATGATGAAGCCCCAAAATTGCCCTCGCTAGAAGCCTGTGTTTTAGACATAAGGAAGTGGATGGCTGCAAACGTTCTACTTTTAAACTCGGACAAAACAGAGATGCTTGTTCTAGGTCCCAAGAAACAAAGAGATCTTCTGTTGGATCTGACAATTAATCTTGATGGTTGTACAGTTGTCTCAAATAAAACTGTGAAGGACCTCGGTGTTACTCTGGACCCTGAACTCTCTTTTGACGAACATATCAAGACGGTTTCAAGGACAGCTTTTTTCCATCTACGTAACATTGCAAAAATCA
Source organism: Salvelinus namaycush (assembly GCF_016432855.1). NCBI lineage: Eukaryota > Metazoa > Chordata > Actinopteri > Salmoniformes > Salmonidae > Salvelinus > Salvelinus namaycush. The sequence goes on from NC_052323.1 coordinate 594,674, forward strand.
GAAACTTTCTGTCCAAAAATGATGCAGGAAAATGTATCCATGCTTTTGTTACTTCTAGGTTAGATACTGCAATGCTCTACTTTCCGGCTACCCAGATAAAGCACTAAATAAACTGCAGTTTGTGCTAAATATGGCTGCTAGAATCCTGACTAGAACCCCAAAATTTGATCATATTACTCCAGTGCTAGCTTCCCTACACTGGCTTCCTGTTAAGGCAAGGGCTGATTTCAAGGTTTTACTGCTAACCTACAAAGCATTACATGGGCTTGCTCCTGCCTATCTTTCCGATTAGGTCCTGCCGTACATACCTACACGTGCGCTACGGTCACACGACGCAGGCCTCCTAATTGTCCCTAGAATTTCTAAGCAAACAACTGGAGGCAGGGCTTTCTCCTATAGAGCTCCATTTTTCTGGAATGGTCTGCTTACCAATGTGAGAGACGCAGACTCGGTCTCAACCTTTAAGTCTTTACTGAAGACTCATCTCTTCAGTAGGTCATATGATTGAGTGTAGTCTGGCCCAGGAGCTGTGCTTTGGCAAAGTGGGTGGGGTTATATCCTGCCTGTTTGGCCCTGTCCGGGGGTATCATCGGATGGGGCCAAAGTGTCTCCTGACCCCTCCTGTCTCAGCCTCCAGTATTTATGCTGCAGTAGTTTATGTGTCAGGGGGCTAGGGTCAGTCTGTTATATCTGGAGTACTTCTCCTGTCTTATCCGGTGTCCTGTGGGAATTTAACAACATTCTAAAGATTGATTCAGTACATCGTTTGACATGTTTCTACTGACTGTTACGGAACTTTTGGACATTTCGTCACGTTATAGTGGAGGCGCTTTGTGACTTTGGAATTGTTTACCAAAGGCGCTAACCAAAGTAGCTAATTGGACATAAATAACGGACATTATCGAACAAATCAAGCATTTATTGTGGACCTGGGATTCCTAGGACTGCATTCTGATGAAGTTCATCAAAGGTAAGGAAACATTCATCATGTATTTTCTGGTTTCTGTTGACCCCAACACGGCAGCTAATTTGGCTATTGTTCTGAGCTCCGTCTCAGATTATTGCATGATTTGCTTTTTCCGTAATTTTTTTTGAAATCTGACACAACGGTTGCATTAAGGAGAGGTATATCTATAATTCCATGTGTATAACTTGTATTATCATCTACATTTATGATGAGTATTTCTGTTGAAACAATGTGGCTATGCAAAATCACTTGATGTTTTTGGAACTAGTGAATGTAACTTTATCAAACAAATGAACTTTATCAAACAAAACATGCATGTATTGTGTAACATGAAGTCCTATGAGTGCCTAAGATAATCAAAGGATAGTGATTCATTTTATCTCTATTTCTGCTTTTTCTGACTGCTATCTTTCGCTGTAAAAATGGCTGTGCTTATTGTGGTTTGATGGTGACCTAACATAATCGTTTGTAGTGCTTTCGCTGAAAATCATATTTGAAATCGTACACTTTGGTGGGATTAACAACAAGAATACCTTTAAAATGATATAAGACACATGTATGTTTGAGGATTTCTGTGTTTTGAATTTGGCGCCCTGCACTTTATCTGTCTGCTGTCATATCGATCCCAGTAGCGGGATGCAGCCATAAGAAGTTTAAGTATGCTCTCTTTCTCTCTTTCTTTCTCTCTTTCTCTCGGAGGACCTGAGCCCTAGGACCATGCCTCAGGACTACCTGGCATGATGACTCCTTGCTGTCCCCAGTCCACCTGGCCGTGCTGCTGCTCCAGTTTCAACTGTTCTGCCTGCGGCTATGGAACCCTGACCTGTTCACCGGACGTGCTACATATCCCAGACCTGCTGTTTTCAACTCTCTAGAGACAGCAGGAGTGGTAGAGATACTCTTAATGATCGGCTATGAAAAGCCAACTGACATTTACTCCTGAGGTGCTGACTTGTTGCACCCTCGACAACTACTGTGATTATTATTATTTGATCATGCTGGTCATTTATGAACATTTGAACATCTTGGCCATGTTCTGTTATAATCTCCACCCGGCACAGCCAGAAGAGGACTGGCCACCCCTCATAGCCTGGTTCCTCTCTAGGTTTTGGCCTTTCTAGGGAGTTTTTCATAGCCACCGTGCTTCTACACCTGCATTGCTTGCTGTTTGGGGTTTTAGGCTGGGTTTCTGTATAGCACATTGAGATATCAGCTGATGTAAGAAGGGCTATATAAATACATTTGATTTGATTTGATTTAATGGGCCATTTTTTATACACAAGGGAAACTGTTGAGCATGAAAAACCCAGCAGCACTGCAGTTCTTGACACACTTAAACTGGCATCTACTACCCCGTTCAAAAGCACTGCAATATTTTGTCTTGCCCATTCACCCTCTGAATGGCACACATACACAATCTATGTCTCAATTGTTTTAAGTCTTGAAAATCCTCTCTGCGCTACGGATCCCTTTAGCGGGATCATTTTCCTAAACAACCGCTGAATTGCAGGGCGCAAAATATTACTCAAAATATTTATAATCATGCAATCACAAGTGAAATATACAAAAACACAGCTTAGCTTGTTGTTAATCCACCTATCGTGTCAGATTTTGAAAATATGCTTTACAGCGAAAGCAATCCAAGCTTTTGTGAGTGTATCAATTAATGCTAGAACAGCTAGCCCCAAATTAGCATGGTCACGAAAGTCAGAAAAGCAATAAAATTAATCGCTTACCTTTGATAATCTTCGGATGTTTGCACTCACGAGACTCCCAGTTACACAATAAATGTTATTTTTGTTCAATAAATATTACTTTTATTTAAAAAAAACGCCATTTGGGTTGCGCGTTATGTTCAGAAAACTACAGCCTCGTTCCGTTTGACGAAAATTCCAAAAAGTATCCGTAATGTTCGTAGAAACATGTCATGTCTCACTCGCAGGAACTAATCAAAGGACACCTGACTAGTTTTAAAATAAAAGCCTGAAACTATGTCTAAAGCCTGGTCACAGCCTGAGGAAGCCTTTGGAAAAGGAATCTGGTTGATACCCCTTTAAATAGAAGAAAGACGGAAATGAAACACAGATTATTTATTTTTTTAAATCACTTCCGGTTTAGATTTCCTCAGGTTTTCGCCTGCAAAATCTGTTTTGTTGTACTCACAGACAATATTTTGACAGTTTTGGAAACTTTGGAGTGTTTTCTATCCTAATCTGTAAATTATATGCATATTCTACGATCTGGACCTGAGAAATAGTCTGTTTACCTTGGACCGTTATTTAAAAAAAATAATAATAATCTGACCCCTAGCGTCAAGAAGTTAACCTGTATCCTCCCCTTCATTTTTAGCGGATTTAACAGGTGACATCAATAAGCCATCATAAGTTTCACCTGAATTCACCTGGTCAGTCTATGTCAACTGCTACGACTGCTAAATAGAAAACCAAATGGCTACCTGGACTATCTGCATTGACCCTTCTTTTTGCACTAACTCTTTTGACTCTATGCACACGCACTGAACTCTACCCACACACTCACACATTCTTACACTGACACTCCAACACATACACACACAAAACACACACACACACATCCACACTCGTCACATACAGTACGCTGCTGCTACTGTCTATTAGCTATCCTGTTGCCTAGTCACTTTACCCCTACCGATATGTACATATCTACCTACATTTCCTTGTACCCCTGCCCATCGACTCGATACTTGATAGCCAAGCTATCATTGCTCATTGTGTGTTTATTCCTAGTGTTAAGGTTTTTTCTATTATTATTTTTTTAATTTTGCATTCTGCACTTTTAGGAATGGCCTATAAGTAAGCATTTCACTCTTCATCTATCATTTAATTTGTCATGGAAAGAGCAGGTGTTCCTAATGTTTTGTACACTCAGTGTACAAGACGTATATAGGGTGTGCACTTTTTTGATCCACTGTGAGCAGTTTTCATTCAAACAAGCCTACTGTACTGTAAGAACCGATAATATAGCAATAGTCTGTAAAAACTCTAAATTATTATTTTAATCATTACCAAACTGAATGCATATTAAAAACGTTTAATTCAGTTCAACATTTCTCTCTGACTTTATGATGAGAGATGAGAGGAGCTATTTCAGCCTTAAATCTACATAAAGTCATAATGCTGCATGCCATAATAATAGCAGGCGTGAATTGTTTGCCAGATAGTTGTTTAATAAATGACGGAAGGGTAAGGCGCTTAAATTAGCTAATTCCTATTGTGCGTATTAATTGCTAAGAAGTCAATTAAAATTTACAGTGAAGGGGCATTCCCCAAGGGGATCTAATACTGCAGTCAGATACAGTGTCATAAATACCTGATTGTCATACTGATACAGTATCAGTGCATTAACTACCCACCAACCATAATAAGCTCTTAAATTAGATTCCCTGTCACCTTTTGTTACCTTTAGCCACATATTAACTGTCTTTTTCACTCATGAATGGTTCCTCATCTCCTTTTCTCCTCAAAGCGAAAAGAGAATAGATTATGTTTAGCAATGTAAGACCAGTTAATGGACTTTTATGCCATAGGGAATAGCATTAAATGGACAGGATTACAGTCATGCATGCATACATTTAACATATGGGTAGTCCCTGGAATCAAACCCACTACCCTGGCATTACATGCACCATGCACCAACTGAGCTACAAAGGATGACAAATAATTACATATTCTCAGCCACACAGCTAGGTAACGAACAGCTTTAAGAGTTTGAACTATTTCACAGAATTTGTCCCATGGTTGCAAAAATCAGAAATGTTCTGTCCAAAAATTATGCAGAAAAATGTATCCATGCTTTTGTCACTTCTAGGTTAGACTACTGCAATGCTCTACTTTCCGGCTACCCGGATAAAGCACTAAATAAACTTCAGTTAGTGCTAAATACGGCTGTTAGAATCCTGACTAGAACCAAGAAATTTGATCATATTACTCCAGTGCTAGCTTCCCTACACTGGCTTTCTGTTAAGGCAAGGGCTGATTTCAAAGTTTTACTGTTAACCTATAAAGCGTTACATGGTCTTGCTCCTACCTATCTTTCCGAGTTGGTCCTGCCGTACATACCTACACGTACGCTACGGTCACAAGACGCAGGCCTCCTAATTGTCCCTAGAATTTTCTAAGCAAACAGCTGGAGGCAGGGCTTTTATGGAATAGTCTGCCTACCCATGTGAGAGACGCAGACTCGGTCTCAACCTTTAAGTCTTTACTGAAGACTTATCTCTTCAGTAGGTCATATGATTGAGTGTAGTCTGGCCCAGGAGTGTGAAGGTGAACGGAAAGGCTCTGGAGCAACGAACCGCCCTTGCTGTCTCTGCCTGGCCGGT